>NC_068425.1:3376022-3511279 GCF_023373465.1 Oncorhynchus keta
GGGAGGGCAACACTGCAGAGGGGGAAACAGCAGCAGCACACACACACACACACACACACACACACACACACACACACACACACACACACACACACACACACAAGTGACTGTGATGACGTGTTACATAAAGGGAATTCATTGGGTGGCAGAGAGGGAGGCAGAGAGAGAGAGGCAGAGAGAGAGAGGCATATAGAGACAGAGGCTGGGCGATATGGCCTAAAAACAAAATCAAACTTATGGGTGATTCACAATATATATATATATATATCTTGATTTTTAAAACTGTTTTCTCTAAATAAGCTTTGTTGTACTATTAAAGGTATTTGTAACAGTGAACAATACTTGAATGAATTCAGGACTTGTGAACATATACATTGGCTACCTAGGCCTTCCACAATAATAAGACCCACTAATAATGTCATCATTTTATCAAAATAGTTTAACTGTCTATGAAAATGCCCTTTTTATTGACACATTTTTTACCAGAACCATGCACAATGCACATTCACTAATAACGATAAACCTGTTGTTGCAGGCAACCAATGAACACAGGTCTCATAAACAATCTCTGAATGAACACAGGTCTCATAAACAATCTCTGAATGAACACAGGTCTCATAAACAATCTCTGAATGAACACAGGTCTCATAAACAATCTCTGAATGAACACAGGTCTCATAAACAATCTCTGAATGAACACAGGTCTCATAAACAATCTCTGAAGCACAAGCCCACGTGCCAGTGAGTAGCCAGCTCATCTTTATAGTTAACGTCTAGCCAACTTGGATCTATTTGCTAACAAACAAGGTAGAACAGTTGAATTGTCATGAACACGCCCTTCTGTCCGTCTCCCCACTGTTTGAACAGCAGGCCAGCCTGTCCACTTTGTTCTTACATCATTTACTTTTGGTTTTGTACCCCAGCTTCAAACAGCTTAATTATGCTATATTTTTTTGTTAATCGAAAAATATACTTGCATAGCTGTTTCGATGGTACAATGATTATCTACACTATACTTGCTTGTTTTGTCACATGAACTGAAATTAGGCAAACTATTGGAATTTTAGCAACCAGGAAATGGAGGAGCGATTTCTGCATAATGCACCTTTTAAGTTTTCCTCTATTATCGGAAAATTAGGCGCCAAAGTGTTTTGCTGTCCGTACGAGCAATTCTGTTGGCCCAAACCGCAAATGGCGAGTAGAAACCGCATGTTGTCAGAGAGGAAGAAGTACATTTTCCTATTTGTTGTTCTCAGTGGCAGGGAGAAGAGTTTGGTGTTTGCGTGTAAATTGGAAGGTGCACAGTCACAGCAGAAGGAGAAGGAGTGAGACCAAAAAGACAACACGAGAACAAGTGGACATAAACCCCCATAAAGAAATACAGCCATTTGGAATATCGTGCTAAAACATGCATTTGAATGATTCAAATGAATTCAATATTTCGCCGAGCCATAGTTGAGGCTGGGTTGTGGATTGGTTAGGTTGAGGCTTGGTTGAGTTAATTTGGGTTGAGGTTGTGTTAGGTTTGGTTGAGGCTGGGCAGAAGTTGGGTGAGGTTATGTTGAGTTGAAGCTGGGTTGAGGTTGGGTTGGGCTGGGTTGAGGTTGAAGCTGAATGGGGTTAGGTCGGTTTTGTGAGAGCGTGAAGTTCCGTGTGCCTGAGATGAACAGATACTGTTGGGCTCCCGAGTGGCCCAGCGGTCTAAGGCAAGTGCAAGAGGTGTCACCGCGGTTCATGGTTTGAATCCAGGCTGCATCACATAGGGCGGCGCGCACTTGGACGGGGTTTGGCTGTCATTGTAAATAAGAATTTGTTCTTAACTGATTTGACAAGTTAAATAAAGGTTCAATTAAAACTAGTATTGATCCAGAGGGGCTGATAGGAGAAAATGTCCGGTGCTTTAAACAGGCATGCCGGCTCAATCAATAGACATTTATCTATGTGAGAGCGAACATGACATCTGTTTTCTTAAGGGTGGCCGTCCATTGTCCACAGCGTCGTAACTCACGAAACCCCATCTCTCTCTTTCTCTCCCTCGCTCTCTTCGTCTCCCTCTTCCTCTTTCCACCACTCTCTGTCTCTACTGTACAGTCGCACTCCATCTTGAACCCCCGTCTCCCACCGTTTTCTGCCTCCGCCTCTCTTTTCCCCGAGCTCTCTCTCCCTCTTTCTGTCTCAGTGCAGCTTCAATGAGATTGCAGCAGAATGCCCATACTGTGTTAGCTGCATCTCTCTCTCTCTCTCTCTCTCTCTCTCTCTCTCTCTCTCTCTCTGTCTGTTGTTCATGGTGTCTGGCACCACCTGTCTTCCGTCTCTTATCAGTACCACTGCAATGACCCAAAACGCAGCACAGCCACCCTGTTTATTTACATTCACTGTCAGCTGATAGGCCAAATCTATGGGTCTATTCTCATTGACGAGAATTTCGAGAGATTCTAGGAGGTATCTATTCTCGAGAGGCATTACTGTAATATTGCGTATTTCTCACGTCTGGAATGCAACCTCAGCACTACACTCGTTCTACATCTGAAACAGATGAAATGTACAGACATTTTCATTATATATTAAAAACTCATTTTATTGAGTGTTCACCTAATATTTTACCTTTATTTAACTAGGCAAGTCAGTTAAGAACACATTATTATTTACAATAGCGGCCTAGGAACAGTGGGTTAAACTGCCTGTTCAGGGGCAGAACGACAGATTTGTACCTTGTCAGCTCGGGGATTTGAACATGCAACCTTCCGGTTACTAGTCCAACGCTCTAACCACTAGGCCACCCTATGGTATTGCATTAACCTGTCATATTCTAAAATTGTCGCCGTAGCTTTTACAAAAGGAAGCGCAACGGTGTTGACTTACATGATATAAAGAAAAATGAACTTTTATTTTCGTATGAGGAGGGGTGAGCGTTCATGTTTGATATGCTAACATTACTAAGGAGCCAAGGACCTTATATGTTTCTGTTTTAAACACCCAAAAATAATTTCACAAATGTAAAATACACACTGGTTTTAACAGTTGCAGCAGACAGTCATTTTTTTTCAGTGACAACACGTTTGTGGCGTCCATCTTCCGTTTGCACAGGGTATTCGGAGACGCATGTAAATAATTGGCACAGGTAGTCCACTCTTTCTCCCGTAAACATGCGCTGTAACATGGACATGTGTGAACCCCTTTAAAGGTATCTAGTAACTGAACGTAATGTTGTTATTTGTATTATGTCTCGCTGATATGAAGTATACGTTACTTATGTTTCCAAAACCGTACTACAAGCGATGCATGTTCATTTTTTTTTTTTTTAGAGTAAGCGCCCGGACCTCTTAAATAACAAAACTCCCCTGGTCAGAATATAACGTTTACCATCGTCAGAAGGTGATAAGAGCAGTTACCGTCTATGAATGGGGTATTAGCCAACTAGCTGTGTTATTGTCATGCAAACGACATTTGAATGTGTGTACGCACGAGAAAATAAACCCTTTTAATCGTCTGCACATGCGTGTGAATATGTTTTACGTTTTAGCCTCAAAGTCATAAAATCGGGATTTAAACCTAACCCACACTGCTAACCCGAATGGCGAAACCCAAACCTTAAACTGAAGACCAAAAAGCACATTTTTGTTTTCATAAATGTTTACTCAGCTCAGTTAAAACTATTTGGATAATCTATATATCCGTAGCTAGGCCCATTTCCTTTTTTTTTTTTTCAAGGTCAAAGGGTATTTCATTAATTGGAGTGACAAAATATCTGACAAGACTGTTGTTTTTTTATGTAAAGATATAGCCTAACTTTAATTTTTTTATTTTTCCTTTATTTAACCAGGCAAGTCAGTTAAGAACATATTCTTAACTGTTCAGGAGCAGAATGACAGATTTGTACCTTGTCAGCTCGGGGGTTTGAACTCGCAACCTTCCGGTTACTAGTCCAACGCTCTAACCACTAGGCTACGCTGCCGTATTATTATCTGTAGTAGAAGCCGACATCCATACATGGCCAGTTATGTAAACTCTCGCATTGATTTATGCTGCAATAGATGTTCAATTGGTAATATAAATGTTTTGTCTTTTTCTAATGCCTCTTAAGCAGGTGTACATGTATGAGTCTCGTCCTTGAAGCAGAACTGAGTGATTTCAGCTAATTTGGTGTGTCATCATATTGGTCTCTGGCTTGTGGTCAGACTCGCTCAGGCGGAAACGAACTGAAATTTGCACCCATGCTGATTTGAATGTCATTAAAAGAACAGAAAGGTGTCAAATACATTTGGCGCAAACGTCTTTTCTGAATGTAAAAGTAATCCTAGAAGTAACCATCTAGTTTTTCAAAAGTATCTGTAATCGGATTACAATATTTTTTGCTGGTAACGTAACGAATTGCGGTCAGAGTTTTTTTAAATATTTTTTTAGTAACCCATGTAATCCGTTACTCCCCAATCCTAACTGCATGGTTGCTATGTGGTTTGTTCAGTTGACCTGCTGAGTTCATCAGAGTTTCTGTGTAATCGTTGGCGTTAGACCTAAAACTGTGTCGAACAGATCTATTCGTGCATCTGGGAACATTGGTGTTTTTAATGTTTTTTTTTTTATCAGTTTAGGTTAACCTCAGTTGCTGCATGTTTTCAGTGATACCAGTATGTGAATGACATTCATCTGTAAATCCACGTGATCCTTCCGGGTTAGGCTTCGGTGAGAATTCAATGAGCCCAAGAAACATAATCCTGTAACTGGCAACTAAGTAAAAAAATAAAAAACTTGAACCTAACCATCTCTCTCTCCCTCTCTCCTCTCCTACAGTACTGTGCGTTCCTCTCCCTTCTGTTCATCCTCATCTCCATCACCACCTTCTGCCTGGAGACGCACGAGGCCTTCAACACCATCTACAACAAGACAGAGAACGTGACGGTGGACAATGTGACGCGCCAGGAGATCGTCTACGAGGTGGTGACCGACGGCTGGCTCACCTATGTGGAGGGAACGTGCGTCATCTGGTTCACCATCGAGGTCATGATGCGCGTGATCTTCTGCCCCTGCAAGAAGGAGTTCTTCAGTAGCACCCTCAATATCATTGACTTTATTGCCATCATGCCCTTCTACCTGGAGGTGGCGCTGAGCGGCCTGGACTCCAAAGCCGCCAAAGACGTGTTGGGCTTCCTGCGAGTGGTGCGCTTCGTCAGGATCCTGCGTATCTTCAAGTTGACTCGTCACTTCGTGGGCCTGCGGGTGCTGGGCCACACGCTCCGCGCCAGTACCAACGAGTTCCTCCTCCTCATCATCTTCCTCGCCCTCGGAGTGCTCATCTTCGCCACCATGATCTACTACGCCGAGCGCATCGGCGCCGACCCCGACGACCCTACGGCCGCCAAACACACAAACTTCAAGAACATCCCCATTGGCTTCTGGTGGGCCGTGGTCACCATGACCACTCTGGGCTACGGGGACATGTACCCCGAGACGTGGTCGGGGATGCTGGTGGGCGCGCTGTGCGCCCTGGCGGGGGTGCTGACCATCGCCATGCCTGTGCCCGTCATCGTCAACAACTTTGGCATGTACTACTCACTGGCCATGGCCAAGCAGAAGCTGCCCAAGAGGAAGGGCAAGCACATCCCTCGGCCCACCATGCCGGGCTCGCCCAACTACTGCAAGCCAGACGCCCTGGCCATGGCCACCGCCGGGCCGGGTATGGTGAGCTCAGGCAGCCTGGGGGGAGGGGACTGCCCTCTGGCCCAGGAGGAGATCATCGAGATCAACAGGACAGGTGGGTAGATCAGGGGAGGGAGGAGAGGGATGGAGGGAGGGAAAGGGAGGGGAGGAGAGGTGTGTGTGTGTGTGTGTGTGTGTGTGTGTGTGTGTGTGTGTGTGTGTGTGTGTGTGTGTGTGTGTGTGTGTGTGTGTGTGTGTGTGTGTGTGTGTGTGTGCGCGTGTGTGCACGCACCTGTGTGTGTGTGGTGTGTTTGTGTGTGAGGATGCAGTATATTTGGAATCTATCTAGAGTGACTGACTGCTGGTGACCTGCAGCATCCCTCACACTAATATGACAACATTAGGATCAAATTACACCGATCCCTCTCTCTACATGATGTGGTGTCTCGGCTTGCATCTGAGTCACATGAAACTAACCCAATGTACCACAACATATACCCCATGTCTGAATCACTGTACTGTAGTTAAGATACTAGAACAGTCTTAAATAGCACTCTGTCAGATTATGGTTCCCAACCATCACAATCCTCCCTTTCTACCATGACCGCATGTGTGGGTATGTGGTGTGTGTGTGTGTTTCCATCCCTCTCCAGTATGTAGAGTTAACCCGATTAGAGAGTGTGGGGAGAAATGAAGTGGATCTGTAACCATGTTAAATAGGGAAGCTGAGGCCACACACACACACACACACACACACACACACACACACACACACACACACACACACACACACACACACACACACACACACACACACACACACACACACACACACACACGCTGATGAAGTCAGATATACACTGTAACTCTGTATAGAGCAGGGTGATCCCATAATCTACCCCCCCCCCCCCAGCCACCCCTCCAACCTCATCCTTCTCTCTCTGCTGGGGAGCTCTCAACACGTCGGCTTTAACGTTTATAAATATTTGGTTGGGAAGATTGGCCTGTCAAAACGCTGTTTGACAGTGGACAGAAAAGCAATTAAACTTGAAGAGTAGAGCGGGTGATGGGTGGAGGGTTGGGGGTGGATTGAGAGAAGGATTAGTTACGACAAGAGAGAAGTTGAGAAGCATGTAAAATGGCATTAGAGAGGGCCCCTCAATTTACACATGTAGGCTACTCAGAGCGAGACACACACACGCATGTACACACACACACAAGTACTCAAGTACTGGAATCGGTGTTTGGCCTCCATTAAATATTGAGTACTCAAAATGTTCAAATGCAACTATTTAGCATGTTACATTTAAAAGCGCTGACAACATGTCTGTCAGATGTGAGTATGTCAAGGGCAGTGAATGTTAAAGTTGTGTATCAGAACAGTATTTGGAACAACTGATGGCATACCACAAGCTTTTTTCGCCTTCAGCCATGTTTAACGCAAACATGCCAGTACTGTACATTTGTTTTCATCAGAGTACTCGAACACAGACATTACCTTCAAACACCTATCCCAAAAACACGCTCTTGCGCACACACACACACACACACACACACACACACACACACACACACACACACACACACACACACACACACACACACACACACACACACACACACACACACACACACACACACTTTCAATCATTGAGCCAATGACTATACATTTAAAAGCGCATCTTGGCAGAAATCTATATATATATATAAAATATAACATTTTTTGTAGCGGTGGCAAAACTGTAGCAGTGGTGGGCCACTGTTGCTATATGAATATGGGGAAACACTGCACTCACACACACTTACATACATTTGCACATCATATACGCCTATTTCCCTCTTGCACTAGCCATCCACCCACACTAGTAATACATAGGTGTGTGTGTGTGGACATGCCAGTCCCGATCAGCTGGTGAGTTCACACAGCCGAAAGAGCTCCTTCTGTCAGCACAGCTTACAGCCCAGGAGAGGAGACAGGTGTAGCGCAGTTGTTAGTCCCGTGTAGCGCAGTTGGTAGCACATGGCTGCTTGCAGTGCTAGGATTGTGGGTTCAATTCCCACGGGGGACGAGCACCAAAAAAGTATGAAAAAACTCACTACTGAGTATTTTCTCACTACTGTAAGTCGCTCTGGATAAGAGTGTCTGCTAAATGACTAAAATGTAAATAAGAAGAGACAGGAGAGAGGATTGGTGAGGAGAAGAGGTTGCTACAAAATGTAACAAATACAATAAGAGCAGAGATGTTTAGAACCTGATCTCGTTTCCTGTTACCTTCATCTACATTTCAATCGCAGTTTTTCTGTTTTGCTTTCTTTTACTCCATCTAGGCTCAGTCTGTTTGAAAGTTGTAGGGTCCGTTTCCCACCTAGTCCTAGACTAAAAAAAAAAAACGATTTAAATTAAGGATTTCCATTGAACATGCGGTTTAGTCCTGGGATCTTGTATTTCAGCTCGTAAGGCATGGTACCGACACTTTACATTTGTACGGGCAGGGCAGTGTCGCTAAGCGTGTTGTGTCACACTTTGTTTGTGTCAAGTGTTACAAGTTTTTATTACTTAGAGAGTTGTCAACAAACATGTGGCAAAATCTAAAATCCTACAGGATCAAAGCAATCAATGTGTTAAAATCGCTAGTTAACCAAGCAGTGACCTCTGCTGGTTTCTACATGAAAGCCGAGAGAGGATGCATCTGTGCTGTGACTGACTGTCTAGACACTGCTTGGGCCGACTAGCCTTGGATACTCCTCCACGGTCAGGTTTTCCATCTGTGTTCCGGCAATCTACCGGAGTCTTTTGACTCCTTTCCTGCCTTGCTGTGCTGTGTGGTGGAAGCCAGAGGTCGGTATCTGCGCTGTGACATAACGTCTAGATGCGCTAGGCTTCCTAGCTCAGGATATCCCTGCTGGGTGGACTCGCCACCGGTGATTGGCCCGTCTACTGGGCCCACTGCTGCCTCACTGTGCGGTAGCATACTGCAAGGTGACTGGGCGCATTGACCATATCCACACACTGGGCGAAATCCCTGTCAGCACATTCCTGCAGCAGCTGTTGAACTCGCTAGCATTCTAAAATGCTGACCAGACTGCTCACGTGTGCCATCGTGCGCATGTTGATTTTGTCCCCCCCACACCAGACGCGATCAGGACACGCAGGTTGAAATATCAAAACGAACTCTGATCACACTATATTAATTTGGGGACAGGTCGAAAAGCATTAAGCTTGCTGTTGCTAGCTAATTTGTGCTGGGATAAACATTGGGTTGTTTTTTAAATTATTAATTAATTTTTATTTTTATTTTACCCCCTTTTCTCCCCAATTTCGTGGTGTCCACTTGTTAGTAATTACTATCTTGTTTCATCGCTACAACTCCTGTACGGGCTCGGGAGAGATGAAGGTTGAAAGCCATGCGTCCTCCGAAACACAACCCAACCAAGCCGCACTGCTTCTTAATTAACACAGCGCGCATCCAACCCAGAAGCCAGCCGCACCAATGTGTCGGAGGAAACACAGTGCACCTGGCTACCTGGGTTGTTATTTTACCTGAAATGCACAAGGTCCTCTACTCCAACAATTAATCCAAATATAAAAAGGTAAACCGAGTTAGTTTATAGTAATCTCTCCTCCTTCAGGCTTCTTGTTTTTTGGACTTGATATGGCAGTTGGTAACCAACTTTAAGGTGCATTACCAACTGGACTGGAGTGTGGACCTCAGTTCATCTTTCAATCACCCATGTGGGTATATACTCCTAAAAACCAATGAGGAGATGGGAGAGGCAGGACTTGCAGCGCATCAAGTGTGACAAATAGAACCAAGTTCTATTTTAGCACCTGGCTATGCCAAGGATGAACCAGACTTGTTGAGTTTAGTTTTTTTTCCTGATGTCTTCAAATCAAATCAAAGTTTATTTGTCACGTGCGCCGAATACAACAGGTGTAAACAGGGGAGGCACACAATGCCAATAGTCTGGGTAACCATTGGTTACCTGTTCAGGACTCTTATGGCTTGGGGGTAAAAACTGTTGAGAAGCCTTTTTTGTCCTAGACTTGGCACTCCGGTACAGCTTGCCATGCGGTAGTAGAGAGAACAGTCTATGACTGGGGTGGCTGGGGTATTTGACAATTTTTAGGGCCTTCCTCTGACACCGGCTGGTGTAGAGGTCCTGGATGGCAGGCAGCTTTCCCCCAATGATGTACTGGGCCGTACGCACTACCCTCTGAAGTGCCTTGCGGTCGGAGGCCGAGCAATTGCCGTACCAGGCAATGATGCAACATGCTCTCATGTGATCTCAGGACCCATGTGGCAGGGTAGCCTACTGGTTAGAGCATTGGACAAGTAACCGGAAGGTTGCAAGTTCAAACCCCCGAGCTGACAAGGTACACATCTGTCGTTCTGCCCCTGAACAGGTAGTTAACCCACTGTTCCTAGGCCGTCATTGAAAATAAGAATTTCTTCTTAACTGACTTGCCTGGTTAAATAAAGGTTAAAAAAAGCCAAATATTTTTTGTTTCATGAGGGGGAATAGGCTTTGTCATGCCCTCTTCACAACTGTCTTGGTGTGTTTGGACCAATCTATTTTGTTGTTGATGTGGACACCAAAGACTTTGAAGCTCCCAACCTGCTCCACTACAGCTCCGTCTATGAAAATGGGGACATGCTCGGTGCTCCTTTTCCTGTAGTCCACAATCATCTCCTTAGTCTTGGTTACATTGAGGGATAGGTTGTTATTCTGGAACCACCCGGCCAGGTCTCTGACCTCCTCCCTATAGGCTGTCTCGTCGTTTTCGGTCATCAGGCCTACCACTGTTGTGTCGTCAGCAAACATAATGATGGTGTTGGAGTCGTGCCTGGCCTTGCAGTCGTGGGTGAACAGGGAGTACAGGAGGGGACTGAGCACGCACCCCTGGGGAGCTCCAGTGTTGAGGATCAGCGTGGCAGATGTGTTGCTACCTACCCTCACCACCTGGGGGCGGCCTGTCAGGAAGTCCAGGTTCCAGTTGCAGAGGGAGGTGTTTAGTCCCAGGATCCTTAGCTTAGTGATGAGCTTTGAGGGTACTATGGTGTTGAACGCTGAGCTGTAGTCAATGAACTGCATTCTCACATAGGTGTTCCTTTTGTCCAGGTGGGAAAGGGCAGTGTGGAGTGCAATAGAGATTGCATGATCTGTGGATCTGTTTGGGCGGTACGCAAATGGGAGTGGGTCTAGGGTTTCTGGGATAATGGTGTTGATGTGAGCCATTACCAGCCTTTCAAAGCACTTCATGGCTACGGACGTGAGTGCTACAGGTCTGTAGTCATTTAGGCAGGTTGCCTTTGTGTTCTTGGGCACAGGGACTATGGTGTTCTGCTTGAAACATGTTGGTATTACAGACTCAATCAGGGACATGTTGAAAATGTCAGTGAATACACCTGCCAGTTGGTCAGCACATGCCCAGAGCACACGTCCTGGTCATCCGTCTGGCCCCACAGCCTTGTGTATGTTGACCTGTTTAAAGGTCTTACTCACGTCGGCTACGGAGAGCGTGATCACACAGTCATCCAGAACAGCTGATGCTCTCATGCATGCCTCAGTGTTGCTTGCCTCGAAGCGAGCATAAAAGTGATTTAGCTCGTCTGGTAGGCTTGTTTCACTGGGCAGCTCGCGGCTGTGCTTCCCTTTGTAGTCTGTAAACGTTAGCAAGCCCTGCCACATCCGACAAGCGTCGGAGCCGGTGTAGTATGATTCAATCCTAGCCCTGTATTGATGCTTTGCCTGTTTGATGGTTCGTCGCAGGGCATAGCGGGATTTCTTGTAAGCTTCCGGGTTAGAGTCCTGCACCTTGAAAGCGGCAGCTCTATCCTTTAGCTCAGTGCGAATGTTGCCTGTAATCCATGGCTTCTGGTTAGGGTATGTACTGTACGTACAGTCACTGTGGGGACGACGTCATCGATGCACTTATTGATAAAGCCAGTGACTGATGTGGTGTTTTCCTTAATGTCATCGGAAGAATCCTGGAACATGTTCCAGTCTGTGATAGCAAAGCAGTCCTGTAGTTTAGCATCTGCTTCATTTGACCACTTTTTTATAGACCGAGTCACTGGTGCTCCCTGCTTTAATTTTTGCTTGTAAGCAGGAATCAGGAAGATAGAGTTGTGGTCGGATTTACCAAATGGAGGGCGAGGGAGAGATTTGTACGCATCTCTGTGTGTGGAGTACAGGTGATCAGGTGATTCCCCCTCGTTGCACATTTAACATGTTGATAGAGATTTGGTAGAACTGATTTAAGTTTCCCTGCATTAAAGTCTCTGGCCACTAGGAGCGCCGCCTCTGGGTGAGTGGTTTCCTGGTTGCTTATTTCATTATACAGCTGACTGAGTGCGGTCTTAGTGCCAGCATCTGTCTGTGGTGGTAAATAAACAGCCACGAAATGTATAGCTGAGAACTCTTTAGGCAAGTAGTGTGGCCTGCAGTTTATTACAATATACTCAACTTCAGGCGAGCAAAATCTAGAGACTTCCTTAGATTTCATGCACCAGCTGTTGTTTACAAATATGCACAGACCGCCCCCCCCCCCATGTTGTCATTCAGCCACGATTCCTTGAAGCATAGGATATTCGTTTTTGATGTCCCGTTGGTAGGATATTAGTGATCGTACCTCGTCTAGTTTATTGTCCAATGATTGCACGTTGGCGAGTAATATTGACGGTAACGGCAGCTTTCCTAGTTGTCTTCTGCGGGTCCGGACGAGGCATCCGACTCTTCTTCCTCTGCGTAGCTTCCTTTTGTGAATGATTGGGTTGTCTGCCCTGTGGGGTGTTCGGAGAATATCGTGTGAGTCCTGCTTGCTGCTGCTGTTGTTGTTGTTGTTGTTGAAGAAATCTTTGTCTAATCCGAGGTGAGTGATCGCTGTCCTGATATCTAGAAACTCTTTTCTGCTGTAAGATACGGTTGCAGAAACATTATGTTCAAAATAATTTACCACTATCGCAAAAAAAACCCACATAATAGCACAATTGGTTAGGAGACCGTAAAACGGCGACCTTCTCCTCCGGCGCCATCATACCATCTTGGCTGATTTCTTTTGATTTTCCCATGATGTCAAGCAAAGAAGCACTGAGTTTGAAGGTAGGCCTTGAAATACATCCACAGGTACACCTCCAATGGACTCAAATGATGTCAATTAGCCTATCAGAAGCTTCTAAAGCCATGACATAATTTTCTGAAAATTTCTAAGTGAGTGGTCTCGTGTATAGATGTGATCACGAGGAGTGTTGAAAGATGCCAAAGCAAGCCGGACACAAAAACGCCACAACCAAAATCAAACAGTGTGTCTGCATGGAGAGAGCCTCTTCAATGATTGGGGAAGAGGTGTATTTATCCCGGGACACACCTGGGCCCAGGTGTGTCCCATTTCGCTGACGACCCTCCCGGCTCCGCCCACCGACATCCTAATAAAGAAAACCAGAGCAAAGAGAGAGGATACGGCAGACAGAGTGGAAGGGTCGTCACAGTAACCAAGGCACGAACGCTCCGGCACCCACTTGGTTTCTAACGCTACTCGACGTGTAGGCTACAGCATTTTTGTTTAGGGCATTTAAGGATTCAAAAGACTGACTCAGCATATTTTAAGTTGTTTTCTTTTTGTGGTAGTGAACTGTTGGATTCAGTGGTTAAAATGGGTATTTTTGTACAAATGGTTTTAATTGCTGCGTACATGGGTTATGGCTTATTGTTTTTGATCATTCAGACTGTGCAATCTCATCTCCCTCACCCAGAGATACTGCTAGACTCTACTTTAACTGATGTTATAGCAGCTTTTATCTTTCAGAGGGATCCCGTTGTGTTACCGTTTGACTCCTACTGTGACATGTTCATAAAACATTTCCATCTACAGGGTTTGGTCTGGCTGAAAAACGGTGTTTGTTGTATCAGATGACTGTAGTTTGGATTATTTGAAATCATCAAAGTGCAGAGAGATTTGAGGAAGAAACACATCACGGTGTTTTATTATTTGTCTGCTTTAGGTGTCAGGAAACATTCACCCAAACCCAGGCCCATTGGCTATGGATCAGGAAACATTTCCCCTAGACCCAGGCCCATTGGCTATGGATCAGGAAACATTTCCCCTAGACCCAGGCCCATTGGCTATGGATCAGGAAACATTTCCCCTAGACCCAGGCCCATTGGCTATGGATCAGGAAACATTCCCCCTAGACCCAGGCCCATTGGCTATGGATCAGGAAACATTCACCCAAACCCAGGCCCATTGGCTATGGATCAGGAAACATTCCCCCTAGACCCAGGCCCATTGGCTATGGATCAGGAAACATTCCCCCTAGACCCAGGCCCATTGGCTATGGATCAGGAAACATTCCCCCTAAACCCAGGCCCATTGGCTATGGATCAGGAAACATTCCCCCTAGACCCAGGCCCATTGGCTATGGATCAGGAAACATTCCCCCTAGACCCAGGCCCATTGGCTATGGATCAGGAAACATTCCCCCTAGACCCAGGCCAATTGGCTATGGATCAGGAAACATTCCCCCTAAACCCAGGCCCATTGGCTATGGATCAGGAAACATTCCCCCTAGACCCAGGCCCATTGGCTATGGATCAGGAAACATTCCCCCTAGACCCAGGCCCATTGGCTATGGATCAGGAAACATTCCCCCTAGACCCAGGCCCATTGGCTATGGATCAGGAAACATTCCCCCTAAACCCAGGCCCATTGGCTATGGATCAGGAAACATTCCCCCTAGACCCAGGCCCATTGGCTATGGATCAGGAAACATTCCCCCTAGACCCAGGCCCATTGGCTATGGATGAACTTCCCACTTCAAATGATTTTAAAACTAAATCAGGGTTGGGAATTATGCATATTAATGTGAGGAGCCTAATGCCGGAAATTGACATGATAAAAGTCTAGGTTCACACTGCTGACCCAGATGTCTTAGTTCTGTCCTAGACCTGGCTAAAGAAATCTGTTCCAAATCAGTCTCGAGGCTTGGATGGTTATGATGTTTATCGCTGTGACTGGCGAAGTAAGGGGGAGGACGTATAGCCATCTATATTAGACAGATATGTGGCTACTGAGCTAAGGTCTTTATCTAAACCAAAACAGTTAGAGTTTTTAGCATTGAAACGGCAGTTATCGAAAGCTGTGAACTTAAGCTATAATGGGATGTCGTAGACCTCCACCTGCAAAAGTAGAATCCCTGGATTCTCTGGCTGAACTGATGCGTGGTTGGGGAGGAAATGATATGGTCCTATAAACTGGGACTGGTTATCTCCAAACTGTGCAATACACTGCATTTTACTCACATTATAAATGCAGTCACAAGACTCAGTCCAAAAGACATCTCTTAACTCAACACTTATTGATGTTATTAACCATCCCCATAAATACTCGGCCGTTGTTATTTTCCCTAATGATTTAAGTGATCGGTGTGCAGTTGCAGTTGCGTTACAGACACCAAAAAGTGCCCCCTCGAGTTCATAGTCCAACTACATTTTACGCAGTTCTGTGAGCAGGCATTCCTGTAGCCTACGTCTGGAAAGCAGCCTGCGTCACGCCTTTACATAAGGGTGGAGGGGGTTATCCCTGTTGGATCACAATCGTCTCTTATCTAAACTGTCTGCACTGGCAAATGTTTTGGAAAACCTGGTGAACTCGCAGTTGAAAGACTTTCTTTACAATAACTCAGTTTTATCTCAATTCCAGTCTGGTTTTTAGAGCCAAGCATTGTACAATTATTGCAGTAATTAAGGTTCTCGGTGATATTCTAGATGCTCAGGACAAGACAAATCACTGCCTTTTCACTTTTTGATTGACTTATCGAAGGCCTTGGACACTGTTGACCATGCCCTGTATAGACTAAAAAAGGTTGGTTTGAGTGTTGATTCATTGGATTGGTTCCAGAACTACCTTTCAGACAGAACACAGTGTGTAGCTCAGGAGGGTGTGACATCTGAGTTTACAAGGCTTACAAAAAGAGTTCCCCAGGGCTCAATTTTAGGTCTGATCCTTTTTTTTTACAAGGTATATACAGTGGGGCAAAAAAGTATTTAGTCAGCCACCAATTGTGCAAGTTCTCCCACTTAAAAAGATGAGAGAGGCCTGTAATTTTCATCATATGTACACTTCAACTATGACAGACAGAATGAGAAGAAAAAAAATCCAGAATATCACATTGTAGGATTTTTTAAAATGTATTTGCAAATTATGGTGGAAAATAAGTATTTGGTCAATAACAAAAGTTTATCTCAATACTTTGTTATATACCCTTTGTTGGCAATGACAGAGGTCAAATGTTTTCTGTAAGTCTTCACATGTTTTTCACACACTGTTGCTGGTATTTTGGCCCATTCCTCCATACAGATCTCCTCTAGAGCAGTGATGTTTTGGGGCTGTTGCTGGGCAACACAGACTTTCAACTCCCTCCAAAGATTTTCTTTGGGGTTGAGATCTGGAGACTGGCAAGGCCACTCCAGGACCTTGAAATGCTTCTTACGAAGCCACTCCTTCGTTGCCCGGGCGGTGTGTTTGGGATCATTGTCATGCTGAAAGACCCGGTCACGTTTCATCTTCAATGCCCTTGCTGATGGAAGGAGGTTTTCACTCAAAAACTCACGATACATGGCCCCATTCATTCTTTCCTTTACACAGATCAGTCGTCCTGGTCCCTTTGCAGAAAAACAGCCACAAAGCATGATGTTTCCACCCCCATGATTCATAGTAGGTATGGTGTTCTTTGGATGCAACTCAGCATTCTTTGTCCTCCAAACGCGACGAGTTGAGTTTTTAAAACGTTTTTAAAAAGTTGTATTTTGGTTTGATCTGACCATATGACATTCTCCCAATCTTCTTCTGGATCATCCAAATGCTCTCTAGCAAACTTCAGACGGGCCTGGACATGTACTGGCTTAAGCAGGGGGACACATCTGGCACTGCAGGATTTGAGTCCCTGGAGGCGTAGTGTGTTACTGATGGTAGGCTTTGTTACTTTGGTCCCAGCTCTCTGCAGGTCATTCACTAGGTCCCCCCGTGTGGTTTTGGGATTTTTGCTCACCGTTCTTGTGATCATTTTGACCCCACGGGGTGAGATCTTGCGTGGAGTCCCAGATCGAGGGAGATTATCAGTGGTCTTGTATGTCTTCCATTTCCTAATAATTGCTCCCACAGTTGATTTCTTCAAACCAAGCTGCTTACCTATTGCAGATTCAGTCTTCCCAGCCTGGTGCAGGTCTACAATTTTGTTTCTGGTGTCCTTTGACAGCTCTTTGGTCTTGGCCATCGTGGAGTCTGGAGTGTGACTGTTTAAGGTTGTGGACAGGTGCCTTTTATACTGATAACAAGTTCAAACGGGTGCCATTAATACAGATAACGAGTGGAGGACAGAGGAGCCTCTTAAAGAAGATGTTACAGGTCTGTGAGAGCCAGAAATCTTGCTTGTTTGTAGGTGACCAAATACTTATTTTCCACCATAATTTGCAAATAAATTCATTAACAATCCTACAATGTGATTTTCTGGAATTTATTTTCCCATTTTGTCTGTCATAGTTGAAGTGTACCTATGATGAAAATTACAGGCCTCTCATCTTTTTAAGTGGGAGAACTTGCACAATTGGTGGCTGACTAAATACTTTTTTGCCCCACTGTACATGATAATAGGGAAGACTCTGTTGACTCTGCAACTCTCCATCTGTACGCTGATGACACAATTATTTATCCTAGCGCATCTAATATTGAGAAGGCTTTTCAGGACTTACAGTTGGCTTTTGATGTTTTTCAAAGGCAGCTTTTCCAATTGAAACGTCTGCTTAATGCGTAGAAAAGGAAATGTATGGTTTTCTCTTCCCTGAAAGTTAACAGATGGAGTCGCTTGCAGATTTGAACTATAAAAGGCCAGTAAATTGGTAGGGGGCACCTCCTTTAAGTATCTATGGATCTGGTTAGATGAAAGCTGAATTTTAAACAACACATTGATAACTTGACCAAGAAACTGAAGTTGGGTTTCTATTTTAGGAACAAATCTTGCTCAATGTTTTATTTATTTATATATATATATATATATACATATATACAGTTGAAGTCGGAAGTTTACATACACTTAGGTTGGAGTCATTAGAGCTCATTGTTCAAGCACGCCACAAATTTCTTGTTAACAAACTATAGTTTTGGCAAGTCGGTTAGGACATCTACTTTGTGCATGACACAAGTCATTTTCCAACAATTGTTTACAGACAGATTAGTTAACTTATAATTCACTGTATTACAATTCCAGTGGGTCAGAAGTTTACATACACTAAGTTGACTGTGCCTTTAAACAGCTTGGAAAATTCCAGAAAATGATGTCATGGCTTTAGAAGCTTCTGATAGGCTAATTGACATCATTTGAGTCAAATGGAGGTGTACCTGTGGATGTATTTCAAGGCCTACCTTCAAACTCAGTGCTTATTTGCTTGACATCATGGGAAAATCAAAAGAAATCAGTTAAGACTGTAGACCTCCACAAGTCTAGTTCATCCTTGAGAGCAATTTCTGAACGCCTGAAGGTGCCACGTTCATCTGTATAAACAATAGTATGCAAGTATAAACACCATGAGACCACGCAGCCGCCATACCGCTCAGGAAGGCGACTCATTCTGTCTCCTAGAGATGAACGTACTTTAGTGCGGAAAAATGCAAATTAATCCCAGAACAACAGCAAAGGATCTTGTGAAGATGCTGGAGAAAACAAGTATAAAAGTATCTATATCCACAGTAAAACGAGTCCTATATCGACAACCTGAAAGGCCGCTCAGCAAGGAAGAAGCCACTGCTCCAAAACCTCCATAAAAAGCCAGACTACGGTTTGCAACTGCACATGGGGACAAAGATTGTACTTTTTTGAGAAATGTCCTCTGGTCTGATGAAACAAAAATAGAACTGTTTGGCCGTAATGACCATCGTTATGTTTGGAGGAAAAAGGGGGAGGCTTGCAAGCCGAAGAACACCATCCCAACCGTGAAGCACGGGGGTGGCAGCATGATGTTGTGGGGGTGCTTTGCTGCAGGAGGGACTGGTGCTCTTTACAAAACAGATGGCATCTTGAGGGAGGAAAATTCCGTGGCTATATTGAAGCAACATCTCAAGACATCAGTCAGGAAGTTAGATCTTGGTCGAAAATGGGTCTTCCAAATGGACAATGACCCCAAGTATACTTCCTAAGTTGTGGCAAAATGGCTTAAGGACAACAAAGTAAAGGTATTGGAGTGGCCATCACAAAGCCCTGACCTCAATCCTATAGAACATTTGTGGGCAGCATTGAAAAAAACTTGTGTGAGCAAGTTACACCAGCTCTGTCAGGAGGAATGGGCAGGCCAAAATTCACCTAACTTATTGTGGGAAGCTTGTGGAAGGCTACCCAAAACATTTAACCTGAGTTAAACAATTTAAAGGCAATGCTACCAAATACCAATTGAGTGTATGCAAACTTCTGACCCACTGGGAATGTGATGAAAGAAATAAAAGCTTAAATAAGTCCCTCTAAACTATTATTCTGACATTTCACATTCTTAAAATAAAGTGGTGATCCTAACTGACCTGAGACAGGGAATTTTTACTAGGATTAAATGTCAGGAATTGTGAAAAACTGAGTTTAAATGTATTTGGCTAAGGTGTATGTGAACTTCCAACTTCAACGAACTCGCTCTCTTTATATACACTGCTCCAAAAAATAAAGGGAACACTAAAATAACACATCATAGATCTGAATGAATGAAATATTTTTATTAAATACTTTTTTCCTTACATAGTTGAATGTGCTGACAACAAAGTCACACAAAGATTAGCAATGGAAATCAAATGTATCAACCCATGGAGGTCTGGATTTGGAGTCACACTCAAAATTAAAATGGAAAACCACACTACAGGCTGATCCAACTTTGATGTAATGTCCTTAAAACAAGTCAAAATGAGGCTCAGTAGTGTGTGTGGCCTCCACGTGCCTGTATGACCTCCCTACAACGCCTGGGCATGCTCCTGATGAGGTGGCGGACAGTCTGTGGTGCAGTCTGTTGGTCGATGGAGCGAGACATGATGTCCCAGATGTGCTCAATTGGATTCAGGTCTGGGGAACGGGCGGGCCAGTCCATAGCATCAATGCCTTCCTCTTGCAGGAACTGCTGACACACTCCAGCCACATGAGGTCCAGCGTCTCCAGACTGTCACGTCTGTCACATGTGCTCAGTGTGAACCTGCTTTCATCTGTGAAGAGCACAGGGCGCCAGTGGCGAATTTGCCAATCTTGGTGTTCTCTGGCAAATGCCAAACGTCCTGCACAGTGTTGGGCTGTATAAGCACAACCCCCACCTGTGGACATCGGGCCCTCATACCACCCTCATGGAGTCTGTTTCTGACCGTTTGAGCAGACACATGCACATTTGTGGCCTGTTGGAGGTCATTTTGCAGGGCTCTGGCAGTGCTCCGCCTTGCACAAAGGCGGAGGTAGCGGTCCTGCTGCTGGGTTGTTGCCCTCCTGCGGCCTCCTTCACATCTCCTGATGTACTGGCCTGTCTCCTGGTAGCGCCTCCATGCTCTGGACACTACACTGACAGACACAGCAAACCTTCTTGCCACAGCTCGCATTGATGTGCCATCCTGGATGAGCTGCACTACCTGAGCCACTTGTGTGGGTTGTAGACTCCGTCTCATGCTACCACTACAGTGAAAGTAATGCCAGCATTCAAAAGTGACCAAAACATCAGCCAGGAAGCATAGGAACTGAGAAGTGGTCTGTCGTCACCACCTGCAAAACCACTCCTTTATTGGGGGTGTATTGCTAATTGCCTATAATTTCCACCTGTTGTCTATTCCATTTGCACAACAGCATGTGAAATTTATTGTCAATCAGTGTTGCTTCCTAAGTGGACAGTTTGATTTCACAGAAGTGTGATTGACGTGGAGTTACATTGTGTTGTTTAAGTGTCCCCTTTATTTTTTTGAGCAGTGTATAATTATATATATATATTTTAAATGTAACCTTTATTTAACTAGGCAAGTCAGTTAAGAACAAATTCTTATTTACAATGACGGCCTACTGGTGAACAGTGAGTTAACTGCCTTGTTCAGGACGACAGATTTGTACATTGTCAGCTCGGGGATTCGACCCAGCAACCTTTCGGTTACCGGCCCAACTCTCTAACCACTGCCGTTATTTCGAAAGGGTCTTGTTCAAAGCACTTTTTAAAATCAGTGCTGGATTATGGTGACATTGTCTATATGCAGACCTCAGCAAGTAACTCTGGACACAGTGTATCATGGTGCTTTAAGGTTTTGTGCAAATGCTGGATCACTCAATGTGATCTGTATGCTGTGGTGCAATGGGCCACTCTCTCCACCAGGAGGCTAAAGCACTGCTACACTTTTGTGTACAAAGCATTGATGGGACAACTCCCTTTGTATCTCTGTTCCTTACTGACCAGGTCAGTCACTCAATACAGTCTTCGTTCACTGCCACTGCTGTCCTTGTCTGTTCCTAAGGCTAGAACTGAGACGAGATGGGGAAACGGATTCCCATAATGCCCCTTCATCCTGGAACATGCTTCCAAAGACATTCAAGTTAGGGAAGTTAGTGTCCTTGCCTGTTTTCAAGGCTCTGATCGACCACACTGCTTGTGACAACTGCAGTTGTTTCTAATCTTCAATTGTATCTTTAACTTGCGACTCTGTCTTTTGTGTTTATTTAGTATTTTTCTGCAATATTCTACGTACACGGTGCTATTTCCCTGTTTCGCCTTCTTGCCAGGTCGCCCTCGCAAAAGAGGTTTTTATCCTCAATGGTTCTGACCTGGTTAAATAAAGGGTAAATAAAAACAGATAGTCTAGGACTAAGCTTAATCTGTGTCTGGGAAACCAGTCTGAAGTCTAAGGCCGTCCTAAATAGTAGGTCTTTTTTTGATTATGTGTGGGGGAAAAAAATCAGTTTTTTATACTTTGTGAAATTTCAAAGATCCATTATACATGAAATGCCTGATTGTCACAGTGATTTTGGATTTTTTTTTCTCCGAGTAGAATTCTCTGCACACAGAGAGCGAACGGTCTTTTCACACCCACATGTGTTCGACAACAGCTGAAGATGAAACGAATAGAAAGGAGAACACGAGGAAGTAAGTAAGCTATATACAGGGTCAGTTCCAGGGGTCAGTGCCAATGGCATATTTACAATGAACAATATAGCCTGACCTGTTGCTTTAGTATTGTTTGGAGTCAGAAGTCCTGAACCCGCACTCAAAAACAACGGCATCAAGGAAGATTAAAGATGGCCTTTTCTTTTTTCTAATATGTTGTCAACTCCTTTTGATAAATAATGCAGGTATAAACAGGTCAATGAAACAGATATTTACAGATTCATCCAGAATATCACAGTGTTCAAACTGTGTAGCTATTTGGACATGAGATGGAGGAAGGTAAGAAGTGGTAGTCAAGGGGAGAGAAGGTGGTGAAGAGGGGCAAAGAGGGAGGGAGGTACAAAGAGGTAAGGAGGGACAGACTGTACAGAGATCTTCATACTTCGGGTTTGTAGTTGGTAGAGTGAGTGATCTTCCCGAAGCCTCTTACTTGAATGAATCTTTGACCTCTTAATGTTCCGACGCCCCCTGGCTCCACTACCAGGTGTTGCTACAGCATCGTGTTATGCGCCTGTTTGAACACACACACACACACACACACACACATGCTCACAGACATCTGCACGCACGCACGCACGCTCACACACACACACACACACACGCTCAATGACATATACTGTACACCGTCACATATACACACACCTCTCTCTCCCTCTCTCACCACTTTCCCTCTCTCTCTGTAATATGCTATTTACTGAATGTCTCTCTCTCTTTCTCTCACACTCCCTCTCCTCTCCTGCTCTCTTTACTCTCTGCAATCTCTGTTCCTTTCTCTCAGTCTCTCTGCCCCCTACAATCCCCCCCCCCATCGCTGTCTCTCTGTGTGTCGTTGTGAGGTTTGGCCCTCTGGGTTATTTCTGTAAATTGTTGAGCAGTAACTCACATCAAATTAGATTTGACAGCTGTGTCGGAAGCTATAAGCACAAGTTACCCCGCAGCATCTCACCGTGTGTGTGTGTGTGTGTGTGTGTGTGTGTGTGTGTGTGTGTGTGTGTGTGTGTGTGTGTGTGTGTGTGTGTGTGTGTGTGTGTGTGTGTGTGTGTGTGTGTGTGTGTGTGTGTGTGTGTGTGTGTGTGTGTACTGCGTGTGTGTACGTACGAGTGCGCATGTATGTGCATATCTACACACATATCTATAGTATCTCTGTTCCCCCTCCCTCTCTCTTCCTCCCCCTTTCTCGCTTTCTCTCGCTGTCCCGCCCTCTCTCTTTTGCAGTGTGTGTGTTAATGTAATGATGCTCAACTCAGTGTGTGTGTGTGTGTGTGTGTGGACCTGGTGAGGCTGGGCTCCTGCCTCCTCTCCTCCACTGCAGTGTTTTGGTCACATCACAGGACACTAATGTTCTTTTCTCCCCCCTCTTTGCCTCCTTTTCCTTCTTCTCGCCTCACCGTCTTCACCATGTACAACCCGCACTCTCGCTTTGAACAATCTCATCCTCTCCTCTTCTATTCATTTTGCCCTTTGTCTTCCTCCCCCTCTCTCGTTCTCACACATCGCCCTGCTCTCTGTCTCCTTCTTCTTCCTGTCCTTCTCTACCTCCTCGTTCTTATTATCTCACCTTAAACCTTAAACCTAACTGCCATACCTTTCCCCATCCCCCCCTTTTCCTGCTACTTGTTTCTTTCTCTGCCTTCTCGCCTCTCCATTTATCCCCCTCTTCTTACACATTCTTCCTCCTCCACTTCTCCTCCTCCTACCTCCTCTTCACTTCATCTCTCTCTCTTGCCCTCCACATATTTTCTCTTCCTCCTCTCCATCCTTTTACCTCTCCTTTTTTCTCTCTCCCACCCTTCTCCTACCCCCCATTCCTTACACCCCACCTATCCACCTTCTCTTTCTTCCACCGTACTTATTTCTCCCCCTCTCCCACCTCCTCACCCTTCTCTGTCGACTCTCCTTACCTCTTCTTACATGCCTCCTTGTCTTCCCCCTCCCTCCCTCCAACCCATCCCTCCCCTATCTTTCTCCTCCTTCCCCTCTCTCCCTTCTCTTCTTCCCCCTACCCCTCTCTCCTCCAGATTCCAAGCAGAATGGCGACGCAGCCAACGCAGCCCTGGCTAACGAGGACTGCCCCACCATAGACATGGTGCTTGGGGAGGAGAGGAGTCCTGCTGCTGGGGGTCTGGGCACCGGCGGGAGCCGTGAGCGCTATCCCCATGACCGCGCTTGCTTCCTCCTCAGTACCGGAGAGTTCCGTGCTACAGACGGCAACGTGAGGAAAGGTACGCCCGGGTCAGGCTCAGGGTCAGGGCCGGGGTCAGAGCCGGGGTCAGAGTCAGGGGCAGCGCTCCGCCATACCCAAGGGTTCAGTAGCTCGACACTCAGCAGCTCAACACTCACTGTGTGCTCATGACACTCCCATACACATATGGCACATACACACACACAAACACACACTCACACACACGTACAGAACTATACACTTCAGAGCTGGTTCAAGTACCTTAGGTCAAATACTTTAATTAAACTCAACAGTATTTGAGGTGCGTTTTGATTCAGCTTTAGGTTTGCTTTTGGAACTATTCTATTGGTTCCATCATACCAGGCAAACGTAATCAAGTGTAGCTCTTGGAGGAATTTGGCTTCCAATACCCCCCCCCACACACACACACACACACACACACACACACACACTACGGAAACACCAGGTAGTTCCCTGCCTCCTCTCCCCTAACCCCTCCCCCTCTTCATATTCCTCATAACCAATCATTTTGACTGACAGTCACAGACCCCACCCACAATATCCACATGCTGTTTTGAGCTGTCTCACTCTCCAAACCGTCCCATTTGAACTGGGCTATGCCACATTATGGCATGAGTGAAATATCAATGGATTGATATTTTGTTGGCCCAGTTCCCACATGCTGTATTCAATTCCATTGCCACCCCACGTCTACTACCGTACATCTAAATGTGCTGCGGTGCTTTCCATTCCCGTTTTGGACTCCGGGGTTGTAAAAACAACATGTAGGTATTATTGCCAGAGTTTGGTACATATCAATACAATATCAGTAGATATCAATAGTGGTCCATTGCAGCTCGGATGGTTGAGCTCGGCGGCTTGCATCGCCAGTATAGTGGGTTCCACCACCCATACGCAAAATGAATGCACACATGGCGGCGCGTCTCTTTGGATAAAAACATCTGCTAAATGGCTTATATTATTACTCTTATCATGAACCATATCGCTTTTTGACACGCGGGAACTTTTACACTCTTATTTCAACCCACCAGGTTTAGGCTCTGTTTTTTTTTTCTTCAGCTTTATTGCACATTTTCACAGATCTGTACACAGTACGATCGCTGACTGAATAGCTATCACACTGCATCTGGCTGTCAATCTGTCTTCTACTGCCTGTGGTCATGCTGTCTATCCTATCCTATCTATCTATCTATCTATCTATCTATCTATCTATCTATCTATCTATACATCAAAGTATGTGGACACCCCTTCAAATGAGTGGATTTGACTGTTTAAGCCACACCCATTGCTGACAGGTGTATAAAATCGAGCACACAGTCATGCAATCTCCATAGACAAACATTGGCAGTAGCATGGCCTTACTGAAGAGCTCAGTGACTTTCAACGTGGAACCGTCATAGGATGACACCTTTCCAACAAGTCAGTTCGTGAAATTTTTGCCCTATTGGAGCTGCCCCGGTCAACTGTAAGTGCTGTTATTGTGAAGTGGGAACGTCTAGGAGCAAGTGGTAGGCCACACAAGCTCACAGAATGGGACCTCAGAGTGCTGAAGAGCACAGCACGTAAAAATCATCTGTCTTCAGTTGCAACACTCACTACCGAGTTCCAAACTGCCTCTGGAAGCAACGTCAGCACAATAACTGTTCATCTGGAGCTTCGTGAAATGGGTTTTTCATGGCCGAGCAGCCGCACACAAACCTTGCCAATGCCAAGCGTCGGCTGGAGTGGTGTAAACCCATTGGACTCTGGAGCAGTGGAAACGCGTTCTCTTGAGTGATGAATCACGCTTCACCATCTGGCAGAGAACGCTACCTGCCCTAATGCTTAGTGCCAACTGTAAAGTTTGGTGGAGGAGGAATCATGGTCTGGGGCTGTTTTTCATGGTTTGGGCTAGGCCCGTTAGTTTCAGTGAAGGGAAATCTTAACGCTACAGCATACAGTGACATTCTAGAGGATTATGCACTTCCAATTTTGTGGCAACTGTTTGGGGAAGGCCCTTTCCTGTTTCAGCATGACAATGCCCCTGTGCACAAAGCGAGGTCCATACAGAAATGGTTTGTCGAGATCGTTGTGGAAGAACTTGACTGGCCTGCAGAGAGCCCTGACCTCAACCCCATCGAACACCTTTGGGATGAATTGGAATGCCAGCTGCGACCCAGGCATAATCGCCCAACATCAGTGCTCGACCTCACTAATGTTCTTGTGGCTGAATGGAAGCAAGTCCCCACAGCAATGTTCCAGCATCTAGTGGAAAGTCTTCCCAGAATAGTGAAGGCTGTTATGGCAACAAAGGGGGAGACTAACTCCATATTAATGCAGAGGATCAGGTGTCCACATACTTTTGGGCATGTAGTGTATCTCTCTATCTATCTATATCTATATATATCTATATCTATATTGTGGCTCTCATTCTACTCTCATTTATTGGTCATGCTTTCTTCCTCTTTGTCTCAATCTCCTCTCCACACCCTGTCGGCTTGCTATCGCTCCACCCATCCATTCATCCTCCTCTCCCCTCTCCTCCTCCCCTCCATGCTTTCTCAATGGACATGCATGCTCTTTTTCTTTTACCTTGTACCACTCACCTGCTTCTTCTTTCACCTGACATCCCCATGGTTCTACCTCCAACAATCCAACCCCTTCCACCCGCCATGTTGAACCACCACCTCAACCTCAACCTAAAACGAACCCCCCTCCCCGCCCGGCCTGCCCCTGGCGTCCCCGATCCCAAATACACTCCTCTACAAACCCCACTCCAACACTCCCCTCAAAACAAACACCAGGCGCTGCAGCGGCCAGCCCGGCATCCCCCCCAGGAGAGGAGTGGTTCAAGCCGGAGGGGCCTCTGCTACAGCAGGACCTCAATGCAAACTCCGCCTCCTCCTGGATCAAACCATAGCGATACAGAGGTAACACAAAAGACACATACAGAAGTTTGGTTGAAAGCACAATGAGCAAAAACACAGTAACATGGCAAGCGTGCATCCACACACACGCACATGCAGACACAAACACACACAAACCACATCAAAGCACACAAACACAAAGTAACATGGTACCCCCCCCCACACACACACTCTCTTGAAAGGTTGTATGTTTAAGAATGCATGACAGTAAATTGCTTGTTACAGTAAAGCTTTAAGGTTTGGTTCAACATTTTCATGGTGGAATATGGTCCTAAGTGTAGGTTGGGAGGGTAAATGTGTGTGTGTGTGTGTGTGGGTGCGCGTGTGTGTGGGTGCGCGTGCATGGGTGCATGTGCGTATGTGTGGGTGCGCGTATGCGTGTGTTCGTGCATGTGTGTGGGTGCGCGTGCGTATGTGTGTGTTCGTGCATGTGTGTGTGTGCATACAGTGCCCTCCTGAATTATTGACACCCGAGAACAACACTGTTGGAACAAGAAAAGTCAGTGAAAACATGCCATTGTTATTTATCAGCTTGATCTTACACTCAAAATATCATATGAATCTGACCTTTGATTGAGTTCTAATTATTCATAGAAAAACATTTGTCATCAAGAAATACATTTTTTATTCAAAAACATGCACGTCACAATTATTGGCACCCCTGCATTTAGTGCTTGGTGCGTCCTCCCTTTGCCAAGATAACAGCTCTGAGTCGCCTCCTATGATGTTTGATGAGGTGGGAGAACACAACATAGGAAGCTATTTGAGACCATCTCTCCATACAGAAACTCTCCCGATCCTTCAGAGTCCTTCGGGGTCCTTCAGGGTCCTTCAGGGTCCTCGTTTGTGGACTCCCCTCTTCAGCTCACCCCACAGGTTTTCAATGGGGTTTTAGGTCAGGGGACTGGGATGGCCATTTCAAAAGCTTGATTCTATGGTCAGTGAACCATTTTAGTATGGATCCAGAGGTATGCTTGGGATCATTGTCCTGCTTGGATGACCCAGCTGTAGCCTCCTGGTAGAGGCAGACAAATGTTGGCCTAAAATCTCCCGGTGCTTGATGGAGTCTATAATTGCCTTGTATCCTAACAAGGTTCCCAGGGCCTTTGGAAGTAAAACATCCCCACAACGCCACAGATCCACCACCGTACTTCACAATGGGAATTAGGTTATTTTCCCCATGACCATGGATCTTTTTTTACACCAAACCCCACCTCTGGTGTTTGTTGCCCAAAACCTCTATTTTAGTCTCGTCAGACCATAGAACCAGGTTCCAATCCAAGTTCCAATCGCATTTAGCATAGAACCTGGTTCCAATCCAAGTTCCAATGGTATTTAGCAAGGCGCTTTGCGTTTGGGGTTTGGTGACAGCAGAGGTGGCAACCTTTCCAAATAACTTGTTGGCATGGAGGGGGTGTTTAATTGTAGTTTTGGAGAGTTGGTGGCCCCAAGATGTAACCGTCTTTGGCAATTCTCAAAACTGTGATTCCCTTGGAGTATTTTCAGGCTCGTAGCCATCTTTTTTTTTTATAGCCATTGTGAAGGTCAACAACCTCTAATCTCATTTCATTTGTGTGTTCTCTGGCCTTTCCCATGTTGATGGATGACTAAGGGAGTTTAGCCTGTGTGTCACCTCATATTTATACCCCAGTGAAACAGGAAGTCATGGATGGACCACTTAAGACTTCCCAAATAGTCCGATGATGTTAAAAAAAGTAAAATATTAATCGAAACATACATGAATTAGATTTTGTTCATAAGAATTTCTCGGGGTGCCAATTATTATATATATATATTTTTTTTTTACAATTATAACTTAATTAAAGGTCATAGTCATATGATATTTTGAGTTCAAGATCAAGCTGATAAACAACAATGACATTTTTTCCCACTGTCTTTTTCTCGTCATATTTACCGAGGGTGAAGCATAATTCTGGAGGGCACTGTACATCAATGTATGTTTGGAAATGTATGTGTTTACATCTCCCCACATTTAACACAGTTCAACCCCAACTATGGCTTAGCCTTTGGTCAATTTCATTCAGTTCAACTTCTGCACTTAACCTTACATTACAGACACACACACACACACACACAGACACACATACAGACAGACACACACACACAGACAGACAGACACACACACAGACAGACACACACACACAGACACACACACATACAGACACACACAGACACACACGGACACACACACACACAGACACACACACACACACACACACACACACACACACACACACACACACACACACACACACACACACACACACACACACACACACACACACACACACACACACACACACACACACACACACACACACACACACACACGGACAGACAGACAGACGCACAACCTTTAACCTCCTTTTCTGCTCCCTGGATGACCCCAAACCCCCCTCCCAGTCCCTGCAGACCAGTGTAGTCTATCTATTCTCTCTCTCTCTCTCTATCTCTCACTCGACCTTCTCTTTTCTCTCTCTCGCCACCAAAACGCCACAACCGTTTTCCACTGAGGGGCGAGATAAGGTGCCCTGAGCGAATGGGGTCGATTCGACCTACATGACTCATTGGATTCCAATAGAGGGAGAAAGAGAGGGAGAAACAGAGAGGATGAGAGAGAGAGAGGAAGAAAGAGAGGGGGAGCTGGGCTTAATTGTGCGATGGGAGGCTAAATGGCGTTATGTAATGTGATGTGAGCGATATGATGGCCACCTCCCCCCTCCTCATCTCCTCCCTCCCTCGTTCCTTCCTTGCTTCCCCGAAACCTCGTCTGCAATCTCAGCTCCAGCCTCCACTCAAATTCACCGTCTCAGAACTCTACTCCTCCGCACACACAACACACAGGATTTCCCACCACATGTACTCGTAGCCTACCCCTCCACTCCCCGTCTTCGAGCCCTGTTACACACCGTAAACTGAACCCTTCATGACCCATTTGACCAATTAAGCCACTATGCAACGCTACCAACATAACACAAGATTCTGTGTGTGTGTGTGTGTGTGTGTGTGTGTGTGTGTGTGTGTGTGTGTGTGTGTGTGTGTGTGTGTGTGTGTGTGTGTGTGTGTGTGTGTGTGTGTGTGTGTGTGTGTGTGTGTGTGTGTGTGGCTGTCCCTCTGTCCGTCGGCTAGCGCTGTATGCGTGCGAAGGTGTGTGCGTTTGTGTGTATATCTGTGTGTTTGTGTCGGCTGCGATGCTAGCCCTCTGTTCTCTTGCTGTGCGTGTGTGTGTGTGTGTGTGTTAGGACCACCATGGAGAGGGGTGGGGGTGGGGTTGTGAGGGGGGCCATGTCTTCTGACGTGTCTGTTGTTGTTGTCTCCCTCCTCAGGTTGTGTCGTGTCATGCGTTTGTATGTCGGCTCTTGTTGCTCTGTTGTTACACTTGTCTGTTTGTCGCTGTCCTCTCCCCCGGTCTCTGTCCGTCCGTCTGTCGGTTGTTGTGTCCTGCGTTTTCCTTTGTGCTCCCGTTGTTTTCCTTTTTGGTTTTGTGTTGCCGTGTCCTCCTCTCGCTCCTGTGGCTCTTTCCTCTGGTACGGTCTCCTCTCTCCTTACTCAGAGACACCTGTACAACTGTCCTGTTTAGCAGTGTACCAACAGTCACACAAACAATACACAAATCCAAGGTACTGTATGATCCACACACAATTGGAGAATTCTGAAAAATCAACTGTGACTCATTTAAATCCATATGATTGGACCAAATCAGTGTGAACATGTTTGTCTATATAAACTAGTAGCAGAGTAAAGGCCACTGGTGTGTACTGGTTCATTTCTTGAAGTGAAAGCTGGTTACTTCTCACTCTTTTCTGGAACTGACCTCCACTCTGAGGTGACCAGAACATTGTTTCATCACAGTACCAGGGGGGAGTCCAGGCCCTCTGTGCTGGTCCAGGGTCAGTCCATTGGACCTAAATCCTCTCCATTCTCCTTTACAACCCTAAACCAAGACTGACTCTGGATCATATCTATGCCTGCTCCCTAATCCCCAACCACCACAAATGTCCCTATACGAGTGGCATTGACTCAAGATGTCAAGCTATCGTAGTCTATACAGCAGTAGATGTATGAATGTCAGTGGCTGGAGTGGGGGATGCATTTGGCTGTGCTGAAACACTGTTCCCGAGTCTAGTGCTTTTAAGGTGTGCTTCAGTCCTTTAGTGGGAGAGCACAAGGTCAGGCTAGATCAAAACGTAGAGGTCTAGTCTAGATACTGTACACACTTTGGGACTGAAAGACTTACCGGCACTGGGCACCCCTCCACACACGTAGTGTTACACGCAGACAGACTGGCAGACAGACTGGCAGACAGACTGGCAGACAGACTGATTTACTGGCAGACAGACTGATTTACAAGCAGACAGACTGATTTACAAGCAGACAGACTGACAGACAGACTGACAGACAGACTGGCAGACAGACTGGCAGACAGACTGGCAGACAGACTGGCAGGCAGACTGGCAGACAGACTGATTTACTGGCAGACAGACTGATTTACAAGCAGACAGACTGATTTACAAGCAGACAGACTGATTTACAAGCAGACTGGCAGACAGACTGATTTACTGGCAGACAGACTGATTTACTGGCAGACAGACTGATTTACAAGCAGACAGACTGACAGATGGACAGACGGACAAACAGACTGACTGACGGACCAACCATCAGACAGACACAGTGCTACGTGCAGTGCCAGGTAAGTGACGGTAGTAGCCGTACGGTCTGTGGTGACGAGCTGACTGGTGTTAGTGGTGACAGAGTGTGTTGAGCCACAGCCCCTGACAGCCCTGTAATAATAATAACAGAAGCTTCCTCCACACTCTAAAAGCGAAAAAAGCCATCCTCCAAAGGCGCCCCAAAATGGCTGCCGGCCTTCCGCTTTTAAAGTGGGATATAGTGCTTTAAACCTCCCCTTCTTCCTCCTCCTCCTCCTCCTGGCGCTTCTCCATTGTTTCTGTGCCCGGAGTGGTTCTGCTGGTTTATGGCTTTATTTTAATGTGGTTTATTTTACGACGCGTGCAGCTTTGACCTCTGTTGACAAATGCTAAAGTGCAGAGGTCAGGAAAGGTTAAAGCTTGGAGGGTTGGGCACCTTACGTCTGTTCCCTGCGTCCCAATATCTGCCCTTACTCCCGAAGTGTGCGCTTGTTCACTACCCTCATGGATTTAAAAGAAAAATATTGGTATGCCTAAAACATATGGTGGAAACTCTGTCTAGAGCAAATCCAATGGTTACACAAGTCCAATGCTTTTCAAATGCGCTGGGGGAAAGCACAAGCGTACACTTCAGGAGAAAGGACATATTGGGAAGCAGCCTTTCTCTCCCTCTGTCTGTAATACTTTCCTCTGATAAATATTGTATAGTGTAATAGTGTACTTGGTGTGTTTTGAGGGTGTGTGTCGATATTGTGTTGTGTTTTATGTACATGTGATGTGTGTATGATTTGTTTATTGGTGGTTATTATTTTCTTGTCTGTAATGTACTGTGGAATATATATATTTTTCCACCTCCTTTCCTTCTGTCTTTTACCGCTCCTCTTCTGTTCCTCTCTCTCTCTCTCTCTCTCTCTCTCTCTCTCGCTCACACTCTCCCCCTTTTCTCCTTATTTCCCACTGTTGCCAAGGAAACAGTGGAAGAGAGCATTCTGGGACTTTTGTGCAAAGCATTCTGGGTTAGATTGTTAAAATGAATGATTGCATAACTCGTTCACTTTAATAATGTGTCCAATGTGTTGCACTATGTGTTGTAAGTAGTCAATACTACCATGTGGTCATCAAACCATGCTCCCACGATGCACTGCGTTCACCTTGTATCATTATACTTTTTTATTCTACGGCCTTTGTTTATCATTTTAGTGTTTTGCTTTTTATTCTCGTGTACTATTAATTCAAATGTATTATTTGTCGAAAGACCTCATCAAATCCAGAAGTGGCCTCCATCCCTCTATTAACCCTAGACAGACTGATCCGGGACCAGGGTGAATCCCCCTCCCTAAGGACTCCTAGTGGAGCAGAGTGCCTTTGTCCTGTAAGAGCTGATCTAGGACCAAAGTGTTCCCCTGGGGCTCTTACACCGAGAGCAGCTTGAGTGGCACTTACAGCCTGTCAGGCTCTGCTTTTAAAACACTGGAGTAGTCCAGGGTTGCTTCCGAAATGGCACCCTATTCCCTATGAAGATAACTACCCTCTATGTGCACTGGTCAAAAGTAGTGCACTATATAGGGAAGAGGGTGCCATATGTGACTGGAGTGGGTTCGTTTAGAATCTGGGGTCCGTACAATTCATCTCTCTCATGTGCGCTGTTCCAGTTGATCTCCTCTACCATTGATTTCCCCCCGTAGACACAAAGCACCACCGCCATTAGGCTGCTACTCTCTCTGTGCTGCACTCGGAATCATTGATGGACGGAAGGAGATGCCATTCCACAATGGTGTTCTCTCTCTCTCTCTCTCTCTCTCTCTCTCTCTCTCTCTCTCTCTCTCTCTCTCTCTCTCTCTCTCTCTCTCTCTCTCTCTCTCTCTCTCCTCACTTTTCCTCTCCCTTTTTCTCTTTGAAACTTTGCCCCCCCCCCCACACACACACACACACATTTTAATTATCAATCTCATGGCACCCATTTTGTTATTTAAACCAGGCTGTCTTGATAATCAATGGCCTTTTAGAATGGACTTTGATTATTGGCGGCAGACTTTGCCTGAGGTTTGCCTCAGGATCCCTGTAGGTCTATATACCTGGGTATGTGATGCAGGGATGGTAAAACTGCAGATTAAAGACAAAGATAATATTGCACTTATATTGCTAATATTGACCATTGAACAACAGCTAATACAAAAAAATAAATCCAATGCTGTACATGACCTGATGCGCTCAACTCCCTTCGATCTAAATCAATAGGATGTCTTTTAGAATCAGCGGGTGAAAATACTGTCTGCAAAATCAGGCAGGCACGATTATATATTATGTCAACACATAGACTGGGATATACTGGTTGTGACAGTGACATAAGAGTCCTGGAGGGTGTGGGTCTGTGCATGCTTGTGTATGTGTGTGTGTTATTTATTGTCCTATCTCGGTCATTAACGCCAACATGGAATCATTTCTACTGTATATACTCTGGCTATCCTCTGTATATACAGAATATACATGTGTAACATACATCTATGGGTTACGTTCATTGTAGCAGTGTTAGTACAACAAACTGTTTTCCTGTTTCTTAGATTACGTCCAATATTACCATAATACTAAACTAACCCTTTTCACCTCATAGAATATCTCTTTCTCTGTCTGTCCTGTCTCTCCACCCTCCCAATCTCTCTTTTCTGCCCTGCCCCTCGGAGAGGGTCTCTGATGGTTCCAGTATCCCCTTTCTAGAAGGATGAGAGCTCCCCCAATCTCTCTTTTCTGCCCTCCCTGATACAGAGAAGAGCAGTCTCTTGAACCCTTCTTGAAACCTGACTCTTTCTCCCCCAAGGTCATTCTGAGAGAGATTTCTGCCCTCCCTCCGCTCAAGAGTTTTCCAGGGATCCCCTGGTCTCTAGTTTTCTCCCGGAGGGATCTCTAGGTTTTTTCTGCCCTGCCCTCTCTCTCTCTTCCACCCTCAGGGATTTGATCTCTCTTTCTCCCCAATCTCTCTTTTCTGCCCTCCCTCCTCTCTTTCTTCCACCCTCCCCCTTTCTCTCTCTTTCTCCCCATCTCTCTTTTCTGCCCTCGAGGATCGGATGTCTTCCACCCTTCCCTTTCAAAATCTCTCTTTCTCCCCCAATCTCTCTTTTCTGCCCTCCCTCCTCAGATCTTGGAACTTAGAACCCTTCCCTTTCTCAGAGACAGAGGAGGAAAATCTTTCTCCCCCAATCTCTTTTCCTCCCTCCCTCCTCTCTCTCTTCCACCCACCCCCTTTAATTCTCTCTCTGGCCCCCAATTTTGTTTTTAAACCAGGCTCTTGATAATCCTGGCCTTTTAGAATGGACTTTGATTATTCCCCTTTGCCTGAGGTTTCTCCCCAATCTATACCTTTTGATGCCCTCCCTCAGATTAAAGACAAAGATTTCTTGCACTTACCCTGCTAATATTGACCATTGAACAACAGCTTTCAAAAAAATCCCCATCTCATCTTTTCTGCCCTCCCTCCTCTAAATCAATCTTCCACCCTCTCCCTTTCTCTGCAAAATCAGGCCTCGATTATATATTCTTCCACACATAGACTTTCTATACTGGTTTGACAGTGACCCCAATCTCTCTTTTCTGCCCTCCCTCCTCTCTCTCTTCCACCCTCCCCCTTTCTCTCTCATTAACTCCCATGGAATCTCTCTTTTCTGCCCTCCCTCCTCTCTCTCTTCCAACCTACATCTATGGGTTCGTTCATTGTAGCAGTGTTAGTCCCAAATCTCTCTTTTCTGATTACGTCCAATATTACCATAATACTAAACTAACCTTTCTTCCACCCTCCCCTTTCTCTCTCCTTTCTCCCCCTCCCAATCTCTCTTTTTCTGCCCTCCCTCCTCTCTCTCTTCCACCCTCCCCTTTCTCACTCTTTCTCCCCAATCTCTCTTTTCTGCCCTCCCTCCTCTCTCTCTTCCACCCTCCCCTTTTCTCTCTCTTTCTCCCCCAATCTCTCTTTTCTGCCCTCCCTCCTCTCTCTCTTCCACCCTCCCCCTTTCTCTCTCTTTCTCCCCCAATCTCTCTTTTCTGCCCTCCCTCCTCTCTCTCTTCCACCCTCCCCCTTTCTCTCTCTTTCTCCCCAATCTCTCTTTTCTGCCCTCCCTCCTCTCTTTCTTCCACCCTCCCCTTTCTCTCTCTTTCTCCCCCATCTCTCTTTTCTGCCCTCCCTCCTCTCTCTCTTCCACCCTCTCCCTTTCTCTCCCCCAATCCCTTTCCCTCCCTCCTCTCTCTTCCACCCTCCCCCTTTCTCTCTCTTTCTCCCCCAATCTCTCTTTTCTGCCCTCCCTCCTCTCTCTCTTCCACCCTCCCCTTTCTCTCTCTTTCTCCCCCAATCTCTCTTTTCTGCCCTCCCTCCTCTCTCTCTTCCACCCTCCCCCTTTCTCTCTCTTTCTCCCCAATCTCTCTTTTCTGCCCTCCCTCCTCTCTTTCTTCCACCCTCCACCTTTCTCTCTCTTTCTCCCCCATCTCTCTTTTCTGCCCTCCCTCCTCTCTCTCTTCCACCCTCTCCCTTTCTCTCTCTTTCTCCCCCAATCTCTCTTTTCTGCCCTCCCTCCTCTCTCTCTTCCACCCTCCCCTTTCTCTCTCTTTCTCCCCCATCTCTCTTTTCTGCCCTCCCTCCTCTCTCTCTTCCACCCTCCCCCTTTCTCTTTCTTTCTCCCCCAATCTCTCTTTTCTGCCCTCCCTCCTCTCTCCTCTCTCTCTCCCTCTCTCCTCTTTCTTTTCCACCCCCATTCTGTCTCTCTCTCTCTCTCTCTCTCGTTCTCTCTCTCCATCATGTGCCACTATCAAGGTACATGCAATATGCATTAGGAAAAAGGACAGTTGGATTAGATTCTTCAATCGGGAGGAGATGTAGTAGGTTTATTCATTCATCTATAGTGCCCCTCTCCCTCTCCCCATCGTAAGTAATGTGTGTTCTGCATGTGTGTTCATGCATGGTGTTCATGCGACAGAGCAGAGAGCTGGCCGTCGAGGCCTCAGCGTGGTCTCCTATGAATCAACTCCATGTTCTTTGGGGATAAGGTGTTTGTGTGTTAAAACGGGGGTTCAGATTGTCATGCTATGTCTGATACATACAGATGTTCTACTGTATGTATGGTTACTGTGCCAATTGTGTTGTCTGTCATACATCCATAAATGTGAAAAATGTGTTTCAAATATTGCCTCAGGTGGTTACAAATCTACATGTTGCTTCGTAATGTGACATAACAATAATCAGCCAATGCAAATATATAATACTTTGTATACAATATATAATACAAAAAAAGTGGGAATGTAATAAGAAACATTTATGCAAATTAAGATATTTAAACCTATTAAAAGAAAATGTACTATACTTAAACTGCTAAAAACCATGTGCAGTATATGCATTTATTTAATACTACACTGATAGACACTACAGTGATACCACAGTGATACTACACTAATACCACAGTGATACGATACTTCAGTGATACTACTACAGTGATACCACAGTTGTACTTCAGTGATACTACAGCACACATATGATTGAACTCGATTGCTACAAAGGTATCTACTGCACAATACTGGAGTATATCGCCTATACAGTATCTGACAACTACCCGAGCATGCATATTTATTTACATGCACTACCAACGATCCAAACACTAGACGTACGACAAAATGGCTGCCATAACAAAGTATATAACAACTCTGATATTGGAAACCTTATCTGCATGTGGATTTGCACTGGGGGAAATATTTGCCCCCTTTGTACCCCCTTGTTTCCCTCAATCCCCCTCCCCCTCCCCCTCTCAGACTAACGTCCATGTTCCGTTCCATCCCATCCCCAGGACATCCCCAGTCATTGCACCTGCGTAGCATAACTAAAGTTTGACCCGAGGTACGTACAACCGACTAGCTTCCTGCCCTCCTCCTCTGTAATACAAATCTTCACACTATCAAGCCGACCCGAACCATACTGAACCATCCTGAACCGTCCTGAACCATACTGAACCACACTGCGCTGGCTCACGAATCTTATTTTCACATTGAGTTCCAGCAACTGTAGTGGATGCGTAACCACTAACCAGGCCAGCGCAGTACAGCTTGGTTTGGCTCGGCTCTGTTTGGCTCGGTAGTGTGAAAAGGGTACAGGAGGAACAAGCTGGTATGTCACGGCTTTGGCAGGAACAGTGCTGCATTCTGCTGCGTTAAACAACCAGGCTTTGCCATGAAGTCCTTTAGAGGGGCGTGAATGTGTTCAACCTGATATATGTAAGGATTTAATGCAAGAACGGAGTAGAATGACGTCCATTAGCTTTTACAAATCGAAACGTTTTTAATAGTCTGAGATCTAATAGCATTGATCATCTTTGATAGTGAAGCAAAATGCATGTTTCCCAAGCAAGAACGCTTCGGCAATTGATATTGTGTGACCTCACAACTTCTTGGCCAAACTATAGATCGCATACCAGCAGGCCAGCTTCAATTCATCTTGTTTTATGGCGTGTGTGTGTGTGTGTGGGTGCGTGCGTGCGTTCGTTTGTTCATTCGAGTGTGTGTGTGTGGTAGTACAGTATGCATTTGTGTCAAGAATTAAGCTATGAAACAGAGTTAAGTTCTCCAGAGTGCTAATCAAACAATAGGAGTTCCTGATAAAGGCAAAAAGAGATCATATTTGTACCGTTAATTGGCAAATGTATTATTATTATAATTATTATTATATTATTTAGCACTATTTGTTGATATTTATGGTTTGACATTTTTTTTGCGATAATTTAATGAACCATTTTTGCTTGTACTTCTATCTCTCTCTCTCTCTTTTTCTCTGTCACCCCCTAGTTGTAAGGTGCATGTTGCATGGCGTGTTGGGTGCTGTGAAGGAGGTGATCTGGGTAACGTTAGATGAACAGTATGGCTAATGACTATTGGCCAATCAAATTGTCACTACCAACCACACATCGCCATCCATTGTATTTACACACAGCCTAGTTCTAAGACATTATATAGGTCCATGAGTTTTGTCCAGACCACCTGATCCGACCAAGAAATTCCCAAGGCTCTAGTGTTCAGTGTTATATAACGAGGGCCCAGAGTTTTCCCCAACCCTGTGACCTGACCAAGGAAAGCCTCCCGGCCCTGACTCATGACATTACAATTCAACAAATGAGTCATCACTCTTGGTATGGCTGGATTCCGTCCAACGGTCACCAGCCGTTACCAAAGGCTACCAGTGTTTACTCATGGTTACCACGTTGTTCTTTCCCACCTCAACCTCTCCTGAGCAGGGCCTTTGTCCCTATCCCGGTCCTGTCCTGGTCTCAGTGAGCTGAGCTAAGCGAGGCTTCGTTAAAGTCTTGAAAAAAAACATGTCATTACTGTAGGACACGATAGGCCAACTGGTTGGGGGGGTATCGAGCTCAATCAACCCCCCACACGGTTTGTGGAACCCTGCGTGCACACACACTCTTCCTAACACACTCTTCCTAATCAACTAAGAGCTGCAGGGCTGGGATTGATGAGGGCTGTTACAAGGGTCGACGTCTCAAACACGGGAGTTTGAATAGAGAAAGACCAACGCAGGAGGTTATCCTACACTGCTATGCACTGTACCTTTGAATGATAATCATGTGTGTACTGTACGCTACACCTAAAGTGTCAGATCCATGTGTAAACATATAGAAAACGGTAATTCATGCTAATGCATAAATATACTGTAATTAGAGAGTAGACACGTGCACATATATTTTACACGTCATTCATTTGACACATTAACAGTACATGTTGTCAATACAGAATCCTGGAAATGATTGTACCCTCAAACAGGCACACAAACCATTAAAACACACACACTCTCTCTCATCACACCCACTCGGCCAAAGAGGAGTGGTCAGGTTGTGAGGAACACGATGACCCAGATCTGTCGCATAGCTGTACTACCCGGGCAGTATTACTCAGCATGCCTCCTGTTCACAGCACCAGCCCATGACTGGGTGGCTCCTATAGGCTATGCATTAATGTAAGAGCCTGGCGTCAAACTGATTGACGAACTAATCCAGCCGCAACAACATTAGCCCAGTGCTCCCCAACCCCAAACCTGCCCCATTGGTGTGGTGTTCGAAGTTCTAAATTCCAGACAGAGGCACAATCTGTTTTCTGGAGAGGATGGAAGTGCAGTGATGGTATTAACACCTGGTAATTGTGATAGTAATTCAGCGTTGGATTATTTTGTTTTGTGTTCTTTTCAGATTTTGTATTGTTTGTGATGACCCATGTTTTGTCTCTCATTTTGTTTGTTGGTTTGTGTCACTGTGAGGAGAGGGATGGGAGCCTACAACCTCTCCCCGTGCTGTTGGCGACTATGGCCCACATTTAATCAACTACAGATATTGAAAGAAACCGCACTACCTGCCGGAGAAAAAAAATCTGCATAGGCCAGCCTTCATTGCATTTCCTCTGGTGACCAGCCTTCGTTGCGTTTCCTCTGGTGACCAGCCTTCGTTGGGTTTTCTCTGGTGACCAGCCTTCGTTGGGTTTTCTCTGGTGACCAGCCTTCGTTGGGTTTTCTCTGGTGACCAGCCTTCGTTGGGTTTTCTCTGGTGACCAGCCTTCGTTGCGTTTTCTCTGGTGACCAGCCTTCGTTGGGTTTTCTCTGGTGACCAGCCTTCGTTGCGTTTTCTCTGGTGACCAGCCTTCGTTGCGTTTTCTCTGGTGACCAGCCTTCGTTGCGTTTTCTCTGGTGACCAGCCTTCGTTGGGTTTTCTCTGGTGACCAGCCTTCGTTGCGTTTTCTCTGGTGACCAGCCTTCGTTGCGTTTTCTCTGGTGACCAGCCTTTGTTGCGTTTTCTCTGGTGACCAGCCTTCGTTGGGTTTTCTCTGGTGACCAGCCTTCGTTGCATTCTCTCTGGTGACCAGCCTTCGTTGCATTCTCTCTGGTGACCAGCCTTCGTTGCATTTTCTCTGGCGACCAGCCTTCATTGCATTTTCTCTGGCGACCAGCCTTCGTTGCGTTTTCTCTGGCGACCAGCCTTCGTTGTGTTTTCTCTGGTGACCAGCCTTCGTTGTGTTTTTGCCAGTGACCAGCCCAATCTGACAAGGTAAAAAATCGGTCATTCTGCCCCTGAGTAAGGCAGTTAACCCACTGTTCCCCGGGCGCCGAAGACGTGGATGTCGATTATGGCAGTCCCCCACACCTCTCTGATTCAGCGAGGTTGGGTTAAATGCGGAAGACACATTTCAGTTGAATGCATTGTTCTACAACTGACTAGGTATCTCCCTTTCCTTCGTTGGGTTTTTGCCGGTGACCAGACTTCGCTGTGTTTTTGAGACTGATGACCAACATAAGCTGGTCACCCGCAAAACCAGCATCAAATCACATTATGCTGGCTTGAAAAGGAATTTATAATTCCTATTGGAATCTAGACTAAATAGTGATATCCAATAATTGGACCATTCATTCATTCACTCACTTTCTATGCAAAAATGTAGATATTGACCAGCATACACCTGGACCAGCATACACACAAAGAAAATGCTCTTCAGGGGTTCTTTGTCAGGGGTGATGTGTGTGTAACACTGCATATCAGGAAGGATTCACTACTGTTGTGATGGTTGTGAAGAACCACCATGTTTTCCGTTTATGCTATAAAATGCACTGTTAAAAGTGTGTTATTTTACGGTACACTACAGGCTACTGCTTGCAGTAAAAGTAAGGTAAACAACAAGTTACTCAAGTTTTTCTGACAAATTATTATAATATTTTTTTCACCTTTATTAAACTAGGTGGGCTAGTTGAGAACCAGTTCTCATTTACAACTGCAAACGGGCCAAGATAAAGCAAAGCAGTGCAACACAAACAACACATGGGATAAACAAATGTACAGTCAATAACACAATAAAACAATCTATATACAGTGTGTGCAATTGTAGTAAGATTAGGGAGGTAAGGCAATAAATAGGCCATAGTGGCGAAATAATTACAATTTAGCATTAACACTGGAGTGATAGATGAGCAGAAGGTGAATGTGCAAGTGGAGATACTGGGGTGCAAAGGAGCATAAAGAAATTATAACAATATGGGGATGAGGTAGTTGGGTGGGCTATTTATAGATGGCCTGTGCCATCTATAGGTGCAATGGTCGGTAAGCTGCTCTGACAGCTGATGCTTAAAGTTAGTGAGGGGGATATAAGACTCCAGCTTCAGTGATTTTTGCAATTCGTTCCAGCCACTGGCAGCTAGATAACTGGAAGGAAAGGTGGCCAAAGGAAGAATTGGCTTTGTGGGTGACCAGTGAAATTTACCTGCTGGAGCACGTGCTATGGGTGGGTGCTGCTATGGTGACCAGTGAGCTGAGATAAGGCGGGGCTTTACCTAGCAAAGACTTATAGATGGCCTGATGGGTTTGGCGACGAATATGAAGCAAGGGCCAGCCAACGAGAGCATACAGGTCGCAGTGGTGGGTAGTATTTGGGGCTTTGGTGACAAAACAGATGGCACTGTGATAGACTACATCCAATTTGCTGAGTAGAGTGTTGGAGGCTATTTTGTAAATTACATCGTCAAAGTTAAGGATTGATAGGATAGTCTGTTTTTACGAGGGTATGTTTGGCAGCATGAGTGAAGGATGCTTTGTTGCGGAAGACAATTTTATTTTGGATTGGAGATGCTTGATGTCTGGAAGGAGAGTATACAGCCTAACCAGACACGTAGGTATATGTAGTTGTCCACAGAACCGTCCAGAGTAGTGATGCTAGATGGTCGGGCGGGTGCGGGCAGTGATCTGTTGAAGAGCATGCATTTAGTTTTACTTGCATTTAAGAGCAGTTGGAGGCCACGGAAGGAGTGTTGTATGGCATTGAAGCTCGTCTGGAGGTTTGTTAACACAGTGTCAAAAGTATACAGAATGGTGTCGTCTGCGTGGAGGTGGATCAGAGAATCACCAGCAGCAAGAGCGACATCATTGATGTATACAGAGAAAATAGTTGGCCTGAGAATTGAACCCTGTGGCACCCCCATAGAGACTGCCAGAAGTCCGGACAACAGGCCCTCGGATTTGACACACTGAACTCAATCTGAGAAGTAGTTGGTGAACCAGGTGAGGCAGTCATTTGAGCCAAGGCTGTTGAGTCTGCCAATAAGATATTAAGGTGTTATTGCTGTAAGATGACAGTTTGCTGCTGAATGTTGGTTACTTGAGACTATACCCAACTGGGGGTTTGAAATGGTTGTTAATGACCTGAATGACCTGCTAACCCCACCAGGTCTGTGGGCATAACAGAGATTGGCCACAGAGAAACAACAAATGTCGGTACATATAAGTAAGTGTCTTATATCGACTGAAAGCTTAAATTCTTGTTAGTATAACTCCACGGTCCAATTTACGGTAGATATTACTGCGAAAACAAATGCCATGCTATTGTTTGAGGAGAGCTCCTAACAACAAAACACTTTTTTCACCGCGATAGGTTTGATAAATTCACTTATGAAAGTGAAATGTGTACTTACATTCTGAAATCTTGCTCTGATTTATCATCCAAAGGGTCCCAGAGATAACATGAAGTGTCGTTTTGTTAGATAAAATCATTTTTCATATCCTAAAAAGGTCCATATAGCATGCACGATCGATTTTGTATTTCCACTTGTTCAATTTGCAAAGAAAGGAATCTGTGAAAATCTCACCCTAAACGTGTAAAATCACGTTCATATGTATTCCTCAGAGATCCTAGAATGTAACAAGACTTCACTATATCGTTAGGGGTGTAGTACATCCTATAGGACACCATATTTGGTCAGAGAGCGACACCTTCATGGCACGCCGACGATGCGGGCGGTCTTCACTTGAATGACTGTATCTTTATCAAATAAGCACCAATCGGGGTCAAATAAAGCCAGCTAGATAGCCAGTGAGCTGGGCTTTACGGGAGTATATGGAAACCCTGTGTCTGTTGCAAAATGTAGGTGCTACCCTTTTGAGATAGCATGCCTTTTCCTTTTGGACCAAAATTATAAGAATATTCTGTTATGAAGTTATGAAAACTGTTTGTTTTGCAAATGTTGAACGTATAATAAGGCAACTAATACTGGAAAAGCTAAATCAAAGTCCAAGTATACAGATTTGACAATATTCTTGCAGAAAAATGTAATATGATTGCAAATGTCTCTCACGATTTGCCCATTTATACCTAGGTGACTTCACACTAAATGTCCTGCAGCTTGCTCATACTTCAAATTATGCGTCTGAACATACACTGCACATACATTGCTGCCATCTTGTGGACACCATCAGAATTACAACCAGAGTGAATGCTGGAACTGGGAACTTTCTCTTGCATTTCAAAGATGGCGGTAGAAAAAAAACCTGTTGTTTTGTTCTTTGTAATTTCTTCTACCAGATCTATTGTGTTATATTCTCCTACATTCAATTCACATTTCCACAAACTTCAAAGTGTTTCCTTTCAAACGGTACCAAGAATATACATATCCTTGCTTCAGGGCCTGAGCTACAGGCAGTTAGATTTGGGTATGTCATTTAGGCGGAAATTGAAAAAAAGGGGACTATCCCTAAGAAGTTTTAAAGAGCTGCACTGTTAAGAGGTAGCGGCAGGGTAGCCTAGTGATTAGAGCGTTGGACTAGTAACCGAAAGGTTGCAAGATTGAATCCCTGAGCTGTCCTTCTGCCCCTGAACAGGCAGTTAACCCACTGTTCCTAGGATTTCATTGAAAATAAGAATTTGTTCTTAACTGACATGCCTAGTTAAATAAAAGTAAAAAAAAAAAAAAAAGGTTACTGTGCATTTCAGTAGTGATGAGAATCCGAGGCTTTCTGAAGGCTTTGACGCTTTCACCAAATAGTGCTGAAAAACACTTCATTATCTGTTCACAAAGTTGCATTTCCTGGTCAGCAATAAATAGCAGCGTATGATTATCATATCAAGTCTTTCTTTCTCTACTGTTTTCATCAAAACCACTATAATCAGTTGAAATACCAGCTTCACATCTGTCATCATGCTTCAAGTTGACTATTTTTCATAATCTGAATCTATGACATCATTTAGGATGCTGAAGACAGAAGCGTATACTATACCAAATAAAACAAATGATTTGAACACCAGTGTAGAAAGTGTGGTTTCACGCAAAACAATTTTCTAAATAGTGTAGCCTTCAACAGGATTCGACCTCATACCCTCACGTCCTTGAATTGTTCCCTACTCTACCTGATAAAAGATTAAAGTATTTGTACAAAATCATTACTATATTTGTATTTACAGTGTCCAGTAGAGGTCAATGTTTGAAAGCAGCTTGGAGTCAAAGAAAGCACCGGAACCACGGCGAAAACAGTGGGATCTCTCATTTTGAAACTTACGGTTTGAAAAAAGCATGGGGTCGAACGAAGCCTCAGACATCATTGATGACGTACCACTGATAAGGGGATGTGCGCATCGGCACACTGCTTCGAAGTTAGCTGCTTAGCGATTTCGACGCATGCCTCTGGGCTCCGGTACCAAACGTAGCATGACTTAATTTCACAGTAACTTACTTAATGGAAATGAGTTTGGCTCGAAGTTGCTTTCTGAATTCTGCGTTACCCAATTGGCAACCAATTAAAAATTCACGGTAACGTAATAGCCAGTAACTTCTAGTAACTCACTGACAACTAACTGCCAGTAACTTACTGGCACCTTAACTGGCAACCTAACTGGCAGCCAGATGTCAGAAAGTTATTGTAAAGTGCACAGGAACTTACTTGCAGCCAGTAGCTCACTGTACCTTCCCTGAACCTTTCTGATTACAAGATAGCGTATCACATTAGGTGACAACTACTCAGCATTCTTTGTGGTGAGCGCACTTGGGAACCAGCCTCACCAGGCCTCAACCTCTTGGTTGGTAGCAAACTGACCGTCCTGTCACACCATCGGGTCAGTGAGCATGACAGAGGGCATCCACAGTAAGTTACTGTGAATTGTACAACAACTGCTTGCAGCAAGCTAACAGTAAGTTAAAGAAAATGAAACATGGTCTTCCTGATGAAAAACGGCCATTAAGTTACTGGGAAATGCACAGTAACCTATTAACAGCGCAGCTCTTGATTGTCACAAGCTCTTACAAAGATGTAGAACTGGGACCGGTCAAATGAGGCGCTCATCAACCTTCATCTTCTTCCATGATGTCATGCACAAACAAACGTTTAAGGGCATGTCGTTACCTACTGTGCTGGAATCAATCATGATCTGTCCAATTCTGTACTACCACGAAAATAAAAACCAGAAAAAATCCCTACCAACTTCTTCCTCACCGACTCCCAAAACCCCTCCCCAACCCCCCTACCCCATTCAACTTGACCTATATAATACTGAAACACTCCACCCATAGGATTGTTCAGCAGTTACATCCCCCAATGTCTCTTTTGCGGTTCTCCACAATAGCCTTGAACGGCAGGGTAGCCTAGTGGTTAGAGCGTTGGACTAGTAACTGGAAGGTTGGAAGTTCAAATCCCTGAGCTGACAATGTACACAACAGGCAGTTAACCCACTGTTCTTAGGCCGTCATTGAAAATACTAATTTGTTCTTAACTGACTTGCCTAGTTAAATAAAGAGAAAATAAAAACCTGGCATTGACCTTTAACCTGTGTTCTCTCCCCCTGCACAATTACAACACTTAACCTTCACATTACTCCCACATTCACTGTAATCATGTTCATCTTTACATATCCCATTCTTTGACATTTAAAACACTGCAAAGGGGACGGGACAAATCTCTGACATTGAAACTAAGGAATCCTCTCTGTACTTTCCCAGGCCTAACCTTCTCAAACCTGAGCAGCACTGATAGGCATCCACTTCTTTGACCCTCTTTCCTACTGATCAACCTTTTGGCCTCAGTCACTTTTCCTCCCTTCACATGTTCTTTAATGTCATCTGTGGACATCGATATCAGGACCACAGTGACGACTCCCCTCAATCTATAGCATAATCGCCAGGGACATGGCTTTTAATCTTCTTCCCCAATTAAAGCGTTTCCATTTTCAGAATCTTGTCTTGCTGAGCCTGTCTACCACACAATATTAACAGTCTACCATTTCCAACGAACCAAGCTAATTTGACCTACATTTTCCTCTACGGGCATTAGTTAGTCAGGTAGGGTGTGAATGAGGCCCTGTGGTCTTTCCACTCCGACACATTATTACTGTTGCTTCCTACCTTGGAGCTCTTTATGCTTTCGTTACTAAAACGCGCCACTGCTTTCAGTATCATGATCTCTCTTCTTCCTACGTCTTTCCACTACAGACCATTTCAGTCCTTGACCCTCATCCTCCCGCTCCATACCATCGGGACTGACACCCATATTTGTTCGCCTTCCAGCACAGCTGTTGCTTCATCAACTTTTTCTCCATTTCGTCTGCGCTACTCGCCACCATTCCGACTCCTGGACACCACACATTACACCTAGATGATTGCACCGGTTTTCAATGTCTGCACTCATTGAGCAGCACACTGCACAGTGCGATAGTTCTACCTCCTCAACCTTCATCAACATAACGATAAAACCTCTTAAACTGATTCATTACTTCCACTAACAATTGGCAGAAATACAACATATTTTAGACCATGCCCCCCAAATATGCTAATTTCCCCGCCAGCACATTGCCCCCACAAACATTTCAATGTGCAGTGAAAGTAAGGTAAACAACAAGTCATTTTAAAAAACAATAACACCTTAAATCAACTGTAAAAAAAAAGCAATAATTGAAAGTTAACACGCACAAAATGCGTATCAGCCAATGAAAAGCGTTGATTTAATTGCATGTGACCAAATGCTAAGTTGTAGCTGGTCCCCTCAGATAACATGGTACAAATGAACCCTATGCGAACTTCAACAGGTGGTACTGATTATGTCCTGGCACAGGTGCGTCAGACAATTAAAATTGTCGAAGTAGTTGGAAGTGTCCTTGACATAACTAAGTCTAACAGCATGTTCATCAAAGCAATTATCACATGTATTTATTTGACTGACTGGTCAAATTGCTCTCTGTGTCAAGTGCCTCGTCAACGTAATTGTTGCAGATTGTGGCAAGGGTTTGATTCTCACATGAGTCCCCCCCATTTTGAAATGTTGATTTACATGTATTGTGTTAGTGTGCAGTGCTTGAATTGGACTAAAATAGGTGCCGGTACTGTTTATATTTAAGTGCAGGAACTGTACAATACTTTTGAACTAATATTTTCTAAGGGTTGCAGTAGAACATTTTGAGGTGCCGGTACTCAGTTCTGGTGAGCTCGTGTCCAAGTGTTATTGTGTTGAAAAGGGACGCCTACAGCCAACAGCTTGAAAATGAAGATTATGAATGCATTTAATATGGAGCTACCTCTTTCTTCAGCCTTGCCCACAAACGCATACAAATCGTATTGCATCGGCTATATTACATGGTCGTGTACACGTAAATGTAGGGCTACAACATTTTCTAGGCTACGCATTATTAGAATCATCCACTTCATCGCATGCGTTTTGAATCGAGCATCAAGGACCGGTAGTGAACAGGTTTATGTTGTAAGGACCTAATTTATATTTTCCCCGCGAAAGCACATGGGTGTGTGTGAAACTCTTAAACAACAACGTGGGGTGTTCGTTTTAGCTAGTAGCCTAATCAAAGATGCATCATTGCAATATTGGCACACAACATTTTGTTACAGTAGTAAACCTTGAATTTGCAGGTTTACAATATCCCTCTAGTGGTTGACCTATTTTAAAGAAATTACATTGGTTTGGTCGATATAAAGTCTAAGATCGTTCATAGGCTGATGAAGAAGTTGTGCCAGGACATAATCAGTACCATTTGTTGAGGTTAGCATAGGGCTAACGTGTGCCATGTTATCTGATGAGACCAGCTACAATTTAGCGTCACGTACAAGTAAATCAACAGTTTTTAATTGGCTGATATACATCTTGTGCATGAGAACCCATTTAACTTTAAATGCTTGCTTATGTTCATAAGTATGGCCCACTGTATTTTACTGCAACTCAGTAGCAGGGAACTTATACTTATAGGATACTTCAGGCACAACTGAAGTATCCTATAAGTATAACTGTAGAACCTGTCATTGGTTCTACCTGGAACCAGAGGGTTCTTCATGAGAGGGTTCTAATTGGAACTCAAAAGGTTTCCCCTACAGAGACAAATCAAAGGGTTCTACATGGCACCCAACAGTCATTCTGAAAAGTACCTTTTCTCTCATGGCTAACTACTGTACCAGGAAGTTTGAATAGACAGGATGAGTGGGCGGGGAGCCTATATTCATGAGCTCGCTTTGACTGACAGCTCTTTGAAACTCCTATGTCAAGCAACTTGGCTGCAGTGAGCAGTGTTGCAGTAAAATCCTCTCAAACTAATTTAGTGGTTCACTAAGCAACTCAAACAACATTGAAATTGCATTAATGATATCATTTTAAAAAATATATATATACATCTCCAGTTTGGCATGTCTCTTGTGATGCGGTTCACAGCTGCACTGACGGAGGTGTTGACTTGACAACTGCATCGCGGTTTTGAACGCCCCCTCATCTTCTAAACCATGGCAGTCATTCTGAATGCAGACTGTGGGAATCCTCTCTGGTTAGATTCCAATAGGAATTATACTTCACTTTGTAAGTCAGCATAATGTGCCTTGATGCTGGTTTTGATTTAGCTGATGCTGGTTACCAACAAAAACACAATGAAGGCTGGTCATCAACAAAAACACAATGGAAACACAACGGAGGCTGGTCTGCCAGGATAACCAGCTAGACCATGCTGGTCAGACCAGTTAGATCCTACTGGTCGGCCAGCAGAACCCAGATCATGCTGGTCAGACCAACTTGACCAGCATCCGACCAGCACTGACCAGTATAGACCAGCATGAACCAGTTTGAAATGTATGCCGTTTTTTTTTTCCAGCACGGTTGCAGGTTTCATTCAGAGTATTGATGCTGTATTTTAAGGGTAGATGTGGTTTTACAAAATCAAAATATCCAATGACAATGTCTGTGAGACGGCGTAAACCACAGCGTGGTTGACCTTTTATCTGTGATTGATTGAATCGGATCCCAGGTTTATGTTTGATGACATATGATGTGACTGCCTTTCCGCCCTCATTCATTCCTAACCCAGGGCCACATGCTCTATGATCAGTAACGATGAACAGAAAAAAAGTCCTTCATGACAACGAAAACAACACAAAGAAAGGATACATTAGGAGGAGATGTGGCTGCTTTGAGTTTAGAGAACAGAGGATGGTCAAACCGATCCTGTTATGCCACCTAAACCTGACAATTATACTGCTTGGTCAGATGTGTTGAGGTTTATATCCACTTTTTCCTCTGAATTGTATCTGGGAAAAGAGCAACTCACTCTTAAAGGGGTGGTGTTAGATTTTCGCTTGCTTTTAAAGGGGTGGTGCTCGATAACGGTCATGTTCCCCTGCTCAGACGTTGCTGACGGCACAGTCAATGACGTGGCATGCAACCATTGGTTGATGCATGTAATGTCCGAGCATAGTAATGTGACATTTCGCTCACTCTTAAAGGGATGGTGTTAAATTTAGGCTCACTCTTAAAATGTGGTATTGGATATTTGGCTCACCCTTGAAGAGGTGTTGTGAGATTATGGCAGATGTAACAACATCTTGAGCTTGTGCTCTACGGGGTCATTCTCCAGGGTATTGACATCTGTTCTCTAAAAATGTCAAACAGACCGACACAAGTTGTAGGAAATGCTGAGGAAGTAGTGGCAAAAACGGCATTCTGAACGCCAACGCAATCACGAGTTGGGAGTAATGCAAATTCGAACACTAATCTGGCATAATAATATGTGCATAGAGGCTCTCCACAACAAGAAAAGGTGCAAAAACGGTGTTTTATGTTTACGTTCTACTACATCCCTGGGGAAGAAGGTAGGCTTGGACCATGAGAGGAAGTATGGGCCTGCATTCACAAACCGTCTCAGAGTCGGAGGGCTGATCAAGGATCAGGTCACCTCTGCACATTCAAATATTATCCTATTCATTTTAGTCGTTATGATCTAGAAGGTCAAACTGACCCGAGATCATTACTACTGTGACGGGGGCTCCGAGAGGAAGGTGTAAATGGTGAATAAGGGGAGGCAGCCAGGTTCGGTTGGGCCCGGTGAAGCTGTCAGTGTTTTCGTAAGGTCTTCCACCACACACGCACGCACACACACACACACACACACACACACACAATAAATGTTCTGCTGATGTTTCTGTTCCCAAATCCTGACGACTTCACCAGGTCCAAGTTGGTCACGTTGTTGTTATTCTGGGGAGGTGCTGAATAGAGCTTTGACTGTATGTACTGTATGTACTGTCCGTCCGTCTGTCCCTCTGAGGTCCGTCTGTCTGTCTGTCTGGAGGATTAGAATTCAGTGTTGGAGGCTAAAACATCTGGATGCTGAGTCTGCCCTCTCTCTTTCTCAATATCTCCCTTTTTCTGAGAGACATATGAGTGTACTTCCCTCTCTTTGTGTATGCCAGAGGGAGCTAAAAGTCACCGGAGCTTGACACCAGCTGTTTTATCCATCAGTACTCCCCCTACTATATTCTACTGTGCTGTACTGTGTATGCTGACACTACTGACAGAAAGCACCATTTTGTATTGATGTGGCAAAATTTTGATGCCATATTTTCATAACTCATTTTCCTGTTTTGTCCTGTCTCTCCCGTCTGTCTGTCTTTCTCTCTGTCCCTTGTCTGTGGCCTTAACACTTGATTTGGATTTTCGGTTTGACTGTTGATTTGGTATGATTTTTATTGTTTTTGTTTTTTGAAACCTATTTATTCATACCAATCGCTATTCCTTGCTATTTCTAATCCATTATATATTTTAACGCAACATCTTTCTCTGACATCCAAATGATATCCATATCCTCCTTAAACATGAAAAAATATCATGATACTCATTAAAACATTTAAATTAACCACAAACATTTATGCAATTTTCCTTTATTTTGTACCAAATGTCCTGCATTTAAACTGTTTTTAAACCCTAAAACTACTTTTCCCAAAAACACCACTGTTAACTTCTGTCACCTCTCCGGTAACCCCTTGACCTCTAACCTAATGTAACCGTCTAACTATGACAACACGGTCACCACAGCGACAGGCTATGAGAAGTCTCGCAGCCTCAATAACATTTCGGGCATGTCAGGAGCCCCCATGCGCCTCACCCCCATCACCAACCCTTTCGAGCCCCCGGGAACCAACCTCCGCCGCTGTCACTCCCCCATCCCCTCCATTTTGTAGCGTCATGATGTGGAGAAGCAAGCCAACAAGTCAACTACAGAAGGAGCATCAGGAAAGAGAGACATACCAACACCACTGTAATCCCAGTGCTCCCATTTATATTAGTCCAATAGTGATAATGATAATGAGCTGTAGGGGGTGCCATTTAGCCACATTTAATAATGCTCTATATTGAAAGCCAGGTAGAGGGGGACATGCAGTGTATAAGAGACTTAGAATGAATAGAAAAAATATCCACTATGACTACATGCACTTTCCCACCACATGCGATGTGCAATATGTTAAGCCGAAGCAAAAATGTTAAGAGGTATTCAGCCGTTAGTCTACAGCAATCTGTGAGAACACACATCACCACACATACACTCACATACACCCTCGCTCTCTCTCTCACACACACGTATACTCTCACACACTTGCCTTATTAACAGGGATTGAGTGTAGGTTAGTGATTTGGACTGATAAATAATGTAGTGAGCTACAATAGCAGGCCTCCCTGTATTATAGTGTGCTGTTCTTGCATTCCGTATTGCCACTAATCCTAAAGAGCTCCTTAGTCAAATGAGACTTGTTCTGATACTCTACACCCCCACACGACATCAAGCCTCAACAGCAAACCCATCCACTCACACACACACACACGCATCACTTGTATTTGGGATGAGGAACACACTTACAGTAACTAACACCAACAAAATATTGAATATATATTCAAATGCATGCATTCGTTTTTTTTGAAGAAGAGAAAAAAAATCAAACAAAGAAATTCTTATATTTAACAGAAAATCTTTGAAAAGAAAAAGAGGCAAGCCCAAAGTAAGAAAATTATTTTTTAGTAGCACCCATAAAACAAGCCATGTACTGGTTAGTGCTAGATCTCCCAGGGGAGATGACTCAATGGACCGTTAAATGTGTTTCCGTGTGCTGAAAGTAGACTGTATCACACACACAGGCACACACATACACACACTTATAGAGACTCACGACCGATCAAACAGCAATGTATCATTTTAAAAGCTGGGGGGTGCTAGAGAGTTGTACTATACTAGCATTCATTCACTACTACAGTTTTTATCATTATCATTATTGATGTTATCAGTGCCATGTAGAGAGCTGGAGAGAACGCAAAGCGTTCTGGGGCTTTTGTGCAATACACAGACTCTGATGAAAGCCTGAACAACGGCCGTCAATGTTTTAAAGAAGAGATTCCGAATAGCATCCTAACCCACAGAGAGGGAGGACATAACAAACTATTTTTATAATGGTTTTGAGGATTAAAGGGCAGAAGGGATGGATTCTCTCTTCTTTCTCTAGGGGGCGGGGTTTAGGTGTGGTAGAGAAGATGGGGTGGGGGTGGAACTCTCATTCCCATTGGTCGGGAGCAGTGAAAGGGGCCATCGAAGCAGGGATCGGTATTTCTCATCATTGACCATATACCGGCCCTACCCGCCCTCCCTGCCCTCTTGTATGCAGGTGCATGAAATGAAGCTTCTTTCTCTTTTTCTAAATAATGGCTCCTCAGAAATCAAATCTGTACACATATCAAACTATACCTTTCAGTCTGCACATGTCAGTGTCAGGAGGGTGTGGCTATAATCAGAAAGTGACTTCGGGGTCACCCGTTAGACAAGAGATCAATTTCGGTCTTTTTTTCCATCTTCATCATCGATCTCCCTTCACTTCCTCAATCGTTTGTTTTTGTCTTCCTGTATCGAGCATTTCACCACATCGCCACACTCACAATGACTCTTATGATTTGAGTGTAGTGATTTATTTTTTTCAGTTTTCTTTTTTTCTTTTTCTCTTTTGTCCTTTTTACCCCCCACCCTCCCCACCCACCTCCCGGTCCTGGCTGCTGAACCATCGCTCCTCACAATAAAAGAGGGCACCGTGAATGGAGGATGGACTGACAGCGCTTGGTAGAAGAACAGAACGAAACAATGATCAAATGAACAAAAATGGCAACATACATAAATAGAAATATGCAATGTATAGAAATATATTTGTATCTATGTATAGTTAATCCTATGGAGATATGCTGTATAGCTGTGGTGTACATGGGACTTGTGTGGCTTTGTGCACACAGACATGCATCTACCTTTGGTCCAAGATGCAAGAGTGCCAATTCATCAGAATTACACATCACTCCTTTCTTTCTCACTGTTTTCTGGGGGGGAAGGAAGTGTTGAAGGAGGACAAATGTTTTCCCTCCATACCAGACATCAGAAAAAAAAGAGACCAAAACTTCCTAAAATCCCAATTTCTTTTGAAATTTTGTTGAAATCGAGAAGATTGACGAGGTTATAGTGACAATGTTTTAAAAAAATATATATATATATCTTGATATACCCAATGTCGATATTTTAATTATTGTCACTCTTATGGATTGTAATATTTTCATTTTAGTGGTTGATTTACAGAAATGTTTATTTTTGTATTTTCCGATGTTACTGTCGATTTTATTATTGATATTTATTGGCATCGAATGTTGCCGCCTATTAAGGTAATGCTTATGTCTCTAACTGTTCGTATCCACTTCAGTTGCTTGAAATGTGTCTGTTTGATTTGATGCGATTATTTGGGGGGGGGGGTTGACCTTCCCATCTCTCCCCGTCCTCATCTCTCACTCTGCCACCTGCTCCTCTCTCACTAGAGACAGAGGGTTGCGTAAGAACTGAAGGTGAAATCTTTTCACATTTCGTAGAAATGGCATTCTCTATGACTCACATTAACATTAGCCTTATACAGGTGTGGACTGTATACACTCTAGATAGTGTTAAGCTAAAAAAAAAGCTATTAGGGCAACCTCGCTCAGCGTTCGAAGCAAAACGAAACAATGAGACAAAACCCTTAGATAATTCAAAGCTCCGGACTCGTTCGGTTGAGAACTGTGTCCTCTACAGGCTCAAGTGATGCTGTGAGACGGTTTGACGTTTTACTAGTTTAAAATATGAACTGTTGTTGTGAGTCACGTGACATAACTCCATATCTGCATTTCATATCTGCACATATCCAATAGTAGCCCGAGTGCCAGCTGATTCGTGCTCTACTACCAAGTCCTTGTCACTCAATTGTCACATCAAACATGTCATGTTTAGCTTGCCAATGACATAGGAGTTGGCCAGACGGCACAAACAGATCTGGGACCATGCTAATTCAATAGTAGTGGGTGAGAATCCGAAAAGCCTTCATCTGTGTAGTTTGAGGTGGGAGTGACAGGGAGGGTGAAAGCTTGACCTATAACTATGGTTGGGGTGGACTCCATTTTGATTGCAGTCAATTCAGGAGATGCATTGAATCTCAATTCATTCATTGAAAACCGGCTGTTATATTAAATGTCGGATTCGTTTCAATGAATGGTTTGGATTTTTATTCACCTCCAGAGTTGATATAATATAAATGGAATTCACCCCAACTTGCACTAGTACTCTACACCCAGAGTAATATATATGATAATATAGTTATATATGGTAGTACACACAGACATATTCCCTATATGTGGTTTTGTTGACACCCAGACACCAGTCTACAAACGACCAAATCTATTTTTTTCTAATTGTCTCTCTTCATCCCTACCTTCCTCCCCCGTCTTCTCCCTTGATCTAGTGCTTTGGGATTTTGTTCTTGTTTTATAGAAATTCTTCTTATACCTTGTTATTGGTCCAAATGTTCTGTACAGTTGTAAAGTTTTGACTTATTTCAGTCTTCATGGGGTTTCCATTGCAAGCAATAAGGGATTGATATTGTCTATATCCATCATCAAGGAAATGTCATTTGAGAAGACATCAGATTTGATCATAAGCTTCATGAATGTGTATATATTTACTGTATATATTAAGTGCATATGAATGTGTATATTTCTATACACATAACATATAGACTAACAGCATGCTATTAGGGGAAAAAGCACTCGGCCCTCACAGTTTTGCTTGCGAAGAGTTGGGCTTATATATGCATGCTAAGATGTTCTAGGGTGGAAGAGACCATTGGTACCCTAATGGGGAGGGGGGTTTGGGAAAGTTTTATTTTTTAAGGATGGGGAAGGGTAACCAGTGGTCTTGTGTAGCCGCTCTGTTATTTCTTATAGACCTTACTAGACTAACTGGTAACAATAATTACTTTATGATTTATCATTTTTGTTATCTTTTTACAGAGAACTATTCTGAGAGCTCAGTGCTTCTCAGGTATATGCAAAAAGAAGCAGTAACTGTGAATTAATACTAGAGAAAGAAATCGACGACTTCCTTTTTCCACGTTAATCGGAACAGGTCCTCAAAACTCAATTTCCCTCGGTGAAAACCACATCGGCCAAAGCCCACCCAAACCTTACCGACTTCTCTACACACTTCCTCTCCTCTCTGTTCTCCCTCTCTCTTGTTCCATCAATCCATCCTGTTCTGTCTTGTCCCTCTCTTGCTTGAAATATCCTGAGATACAGTACATACCCAACATTTTAGGGGTTTAACGTTTGAAACGATACGATAACCTCCACTATGTGGAGGGAAAGCTCACACAACTTTTGCATTATTAGTGACATTTTTTGTTGTTGATAAACTAATAACCTGTAACCTGGGATATAATGTGCATTACTTCGTTTTGCTACACCTTGTGGTTACATATTAGGACAGTTATTGAGTCATAGCAGATAGAAAAACTAACCTTGACTGTCACGAACAATCTACAAATAGACTATACTTGCCCTCTGGTGGTAGAATTCACACGTAAACAACCGTAGGCTACAGACATGGATGACTCATTGTTGAGCAAAAATGCTTATGCTACTTCCTTGTGCATCCTGCACATTCTTTAAACTTAGATTGCATCTGAAATGGCACCCTAGTCCCTATATAGTGCACTACTTTTGACCTATTTGACCTATTATAGGGAATAGGAATATTCAATACCCACTGGGCACAACGTGGAATAGACATTGAATTAACATCTGTTAACATCAACGGGTAGTGAATACCCCCCTCTTTGACAAGCAGTAGGAGGTGAGCATGTGACATTCTAGAATGTATCAGTAGAGGTTGTTGTGATAGGTGGTTATTTAGCTCATTATTGATGGGCAAGTTGATGGTTTAGTTAGTGGGTTCAGTTAGTAGAGTGACGTTCAGGTCTGTGTAGCATGTTTTTGTTCAATCATTGCTTCAGACACTTTTTTTTTTTACCCAATCCTAAGGTAGGAGAAGGACTTTTAAGATGCTGAGATGGAGGATGTTTTGTAGTCTAGCCAACAACTGACGTAAGAAATGAATTGAACAATATCATCAGTGCAAAGTTTTTTTTGTTGACGACACCTCTGTCTTCCCCCTTTTCCACGTTTCCCCTTCCCCTCTCTTCATCAGTCTCCCTCCGTTCACAACTCAGGTATATCTCTCTCTGTGTTGCTTTAAACCAGTGCTTCCAGACGTAATGTCTATCAGAGACGAACAGAGAGAAGGTTTGAAACGTTTTGCTTCCTCTCTACTGTATGTATGGACTTGTAAATATTGTACGTGTCCTGTGTTCTCCTCCCAGCTCACCTCTGTACCCTGTTATGTGATTCTGAGGTTGTTTCGTCCCTCCACTCTCTTCTCTCTCTCTCCGACACACACGTTTCACCCCATCTCAACCTTTCCACTTTCTCCTATCATTTTTTTTTGTGTTGGTATTTTGAGATGTGCTATCTCGACTGCTTCCATCACAAAACCCAAAACTGAAACAACAGACTCTGGGGAAATGAAAAGTCCCATAAATGTTAAAGTTTCATCTCCCCTAAGAGTGGATTACAAACGTCTCCCGAGGATAGGAGTGGACAGAAAAAAAGGACAGAAAGACTGTCAGATGTTACATATAATGTTTTTTTTTGAGGGGGGAGTAGGAACTGTATATTAAAAAAAAAAAAAAAAAAAAAAGGATTGTCATCAAAGGAAGAACCATGAAATGGAGGACAGTTTGGGGAAGAAAGAAAAAAACTAAATGAGAGGAGGAAGTAAGCTGATCACTTCTCAGTGTAAGAATGTGTTTTGTGTTCTGTGTGCTGTTTCGCTCTGTGCTTCGTGTGCTGTGTTTTCGAAGTGTGTGTTTGCGTGTGTGTGTGTGTGTGTGTGTGTGTGTGTGTGTGTGTAACAGTGTTTTGTGTTGCGTGTGTTTCTGTGCTTCGCTCTGGTTCATGTCAAATATTTTCCTCCATGTTGCCTATCTGTTTGTGTAGACTGTAGGATACATACAGTACTTTCAGAAAGTATTCATACCCCTTGATCTATTCCACATTTTGTTGGGATACAGCCTGAATTCAAAATGGATTCAATATTTTTTTGCTTCTCATCCATCTACACACAATACCACATAATGACAAAGTGAACCCTGTTTTCAGATTGTTTTTGTTGCAAATGTATTTAAAATGAAATACAGAAGAATTTAATTTACGTAAGTATTCATACCCGCATGAGTCAATACATGTTAGAATCCTTTTTGGCAGCGATTATAGCTGTGAATCTTTCTGGGTAAGTCTCTAAGAGTTTTGTACAACTGGATTATACAATATTTGCAGATTATTCTTTTTAAAAATTGTTCAAGCTCTGTCAAGTTGGGTTGTTGTTCATTGCTAGACAGACATTTTCAAGATTTTCATCCTAATTTAATCCACCCCCCCCCCCCAAAAAAAACTCCCTAGTCTTTGCCGATGACAAGCATAACCAAAACCAGATTGCAGCCACCACCATGCTTGAAAATATAAGGAGTGATACTCAGTGATGTGTTGGATTTGCCAAAAACATAGCATCAATTTCTTTGATAAAATATATTTTGGAATATTTGTATTCTGTACAGGCTTCCTTCTTTTCACTCTGTCATTTAGGTTAGTAATTGTGGAGTAACTACAATGTTGTTGATCCATCCTCACTTTTCTCCTATCAGACACATTAAACTCTGTAACTCTTTTAAAGTCACCATTGGCCTCATGGTGAAATCCCTGAGCAGTTTCCTTCCTCTCCGGCAACTGAGTTAGGAAGGATCCCTGTATCTTTGTACTGACGTTGTGTATTGATACACCATCCAAAGTGTAATCAAATAACTTCACCACGCTCAAAGGGAATATTCAATGTATTTTTTTTCACCCATCTACCCATTTGGAAAACCTCCCTGGTCATAGTGGTTGAGATGTACTACTCGACTGTGGAATCTTACAGATAATTACCGCGTTGAGGTAGTCATTCAACAATCTTGTTACACACTATTATTGCACACAGAGTGAGCCCATGCAAGTTATTAGATGACTTGTTAAGCAAATGTTTACTCCTGAACTTATTTAGGCTTGCCATAACAAAGGGTTTGAAGACATTTTAGTATTTCATTTTGAATTATTTTGTAAAAAAAAAAAAAAAAAATGTAAACGTAATTACACTTTGACATTATGGGGTATTGTATGTAGGCCAACAAAATGTGGAAAAGTCAAGGGGTATGAATACTTTCTGAAGTGCTCTCAAGTCTTGGTCTGTGTTAAGCTAAACTAACATTCCTGGTGGGCTGTAGTCCTGTGTGGGAATGACCTCCAAAATAACTGACTCAGTCCTTTTGGCTGGAAAAGCACCCTTTTGGACTATGACTAACCAAAGAATTAAGAGGTAGGCGAACACCAGCAGACTAAAACAGCCCACAAGGACTGAAACCACCCACGCCAATTGTATTGGTCTTTCGTTTGCTTTATCCACTGTCGACCAGGTGAATCATTTGCTTTGAACAGTTATACTCATCATAAGTAAACCCATCCAGTCATACAATCAAACACCTGGAATATAGCTATTGAGAACGTTAAATGAATTCAAACTCCCATTCAAGCTCATGTTAGGTTAATCGTATCAACTAAACTACCCTGGATCATGTAGGTTTTTAAACATCCAGTCGTAGCTGGTTGATATTTTAGGTTTGCTGGAACTTCCACTGATTCTTATCCTTGTTTCTCTCCTCTTTTTTCCCCCAGTGTTGAGTTTCTAAAATTCCCCTTCCTGTCCAAGAAGAGGAACAACCATAGGACACAATTCACCCAGAGCTCCCTACTGGATTCACTGTGGGCTGGAGGAATACGTAACCGGAGAGAGAGAGAGAGAGAGAGAGAGGGAGAGAAAAAAGGAGAGAGAGCGAGAGAAAGAAAAAGAAACTGAAGGTGATGGCGATAATGGGCGGATGATAGAGGACAACGAGAGTCAAAGAGATTTGTTCATCCCTCCGCACCAGAAGCATCCTTCGTTCCTGTGGACTCCTCAATCAGCACCATGCTGTAGAAAACAAACTCCAGACCAACACAACAGACTTACAGACTGAAACACATACCTTATGTCAGCATACTTTACCGTGTCTTATTATACTAAGTTTATTGACATTGAAATCCCAGACAAATTATAAAAGAAACAAACAATAGAACAGAATGCCCCTAGGAAAAAGAGCCAAAGAGTTATGGGACAGTAGTACAGTGTTCCACAACGTGGTCGTCATCCTACTGTGTCATAGACAATTCATGCTCTTAACCACTGTCAAATGTTCCCTTGGACAAATGACATGTTACTGGCTCTCAGATACAGTATATTCAATTGTTTTTAAATCTTCCTATTTGGTACTTCAAAAGATCGGACATACAGTACGGTAGGCAACATAAACAAACTGCTGCAGTGGTCTGAGATGACTCAACACAGTCAGTGTGGATGTGACTACAGAAAAGGCGAGCCAGGTGCTAGCCAATGGCAAAATACATTGAAATAACAGTCATTTTACTGCTTTGCAGCCAAACACTATGCAAAGCTAGGAGGCCGAATGACCATTGCGTCCAGTGACTCCTGAGTCGGCCCACAATGGTGACGCTACCTGCTTATGTAAAGTCAGTCACAGCTGTTGGACTGTTTTCAGTGATTGACAGCCCTTCTCTTACCCTCTCACAAGAGTCCTTACGTACTTACACACATACTGAATGATGGGCCACAATAGTAGAGCTACCAGTTATATAGTATACCAGACCATTGGTCATTTCATAGAAACCTGCACATAGGTCTGACATACGATACACTCCCTGACTGACTGATGCTGACTCGTGTTGCATGAGAGAGGGTGTCGGCTGACCCTAACAGACCTACTCATCGACCACTTTGAAGGATTTGGGCCTAAAGAAAACCAGAGTGTGTGCGCTGGAGAGTTGAGGAGGACGCCAAAGGAGAGAGACACTGGAAGCATGACCGCAATGCGCATGCCAAGAACGCCAGCGACTGCTGGGAAAACGAGGACATTACGTTGCCCTCTCTCTTTCTCGCTCTCAATCGCTCCCTCTCTTTATCTCCAACCCTCTGCATCTCAGCATTGCTGCTCCTCCTCCGTAGCAAACTGCATGGCATGATCGAGAAAAAAAAAAACCTGAGGAACGAAACGTAGAGAACAAAAAGGATGGAGAGACCAGAGAGACTTTATTTTTTAAACCAAACAATCATAGTCACATCAACCTTTTTCAAAAAGATCCAATTGGTAACTATTTGCAAGTGTCAAGATAACAAACGGTCAACTGCACGTTGAGAGGGTGGCTACTGTAAAGGTCTCTCTCCTTTCTGTAGAAAGGATGAAGGTCAAAGAGCACTGCACCTCTGGGGGATCACAAGGAAGTGCGAGAAAGGAGCGGGAAGAGGGTGAACGTTGATAAACTATTCCGGGAAAAAGTGAAAATGCATTTTTATTACTTTGTTTACCAGCATGACTATTCTGCATGAGTATACTTCTGCAAGCCCTAACCCCACCCCCCCCCCTCCCTAAAAAAGAGGGCTAGGAATTGAAAAAAAATGTACAAAATCGAGACGAAACAAAAAATATTTATGTTATATGCAACTCATTTTAAAAAAGAGCAGGATTATATAAAAAAAAATCTATATTTTGTTTTGGGATAAAAAAAAAGGAATAACGAAAAAAATATATAGGATTGCAAGATACACATTGAACAATGTTTTCTTAGACAAATAAGATAAACAACACACCACAAAATCTACCAGAGATGAACTGTGCGAGGAACTTCCCCTGATACTACAACTACTCTACTACTACTTTGATGACAACTCTTCTCCCTCTCTGCTACTTCTTCTTCTACTGTTCTCACTCTCTGGTCCTACCGCCCTGATTGCGCCCCCTGCTGCCAATTCACTGTCTTCCACCCCACTGTCCATCCAGGTCCCCTTTCCACTGTCTTGTCTGCATAACTCTGTTTAGTTGGACTGTGCTCAGATCCAATGGGTCATATTTACTAGGATCCAAACGGGCCGGGAACGGACTACACCTAAACTTGTCTAACAAGTTTTCCGCTGCAAACCTGTTTGCTACGGTGTGCACCAATGAATACGACCAAGATGGACTCGGTGTTTTTGTTCTTTCAGTCTCGTGCTCAAGGTTGGAGATGGCAGCTTCACCACCGGGACGCGGTTGTAGACTCTATAAGGTCTCGGCTAACTAAAGCAGTTTAGCGATACCTAGCAGAGATTAAACCTCACCCCGTCCCCAGGCTAAAAACCCACTGCGCATTGGGAGAAAGTATCTGATCTGGTGAACGAGATTAGCGATGACCTAACACACAACAAATAACATGGTTTGGATTGTGTAGCCCAATAATACTGTAGCTCTGACCCTGTACTGTAGCTAGCACCTGTAGCACTGCGCTGACTGGCCATAGATAGCGCCATATTAGCTCAGCCCTGATATTGTAGCTATACAATGCGTAGCTTTGTGCTGCTATGACATAATGTACTGTAGGCCTATCTCCCGGATTATGGGGATGTGTATAACATGTCGTTGTGGCATTTAACCCCCAACTGCTGCTGGTGCCCCCGGTGTTGGTGAAGCAGCCATCTTTGCTCCATTTCCCAGGTGGGGATAGCATATTGGCCAGGAAAACTGCTGTTCAAAGATGCGTGAAGGGAACGCCAAAACTGTCTTATCTATTCTATTCTGTCATAATGAGCTTTGTTGTCGTTTCTGTTGATGAACAAAAGCTCTCGTTGACCTTCCACTACCCCTGCCTGTTTCGCAGTATGGCTGTGTGCATCGCACCAGGCACCTCACCACACTCTCAACAACAGATTTTTGGGGTTTTATTTCCCCCTTTTTTCCATGTGTCTTTTCCAAGTGATTTCGTTGTTGTTGTGTTCTGTTTCTAGGCCTGTATGTATAGGTAATATCGCCAGTCACGGCAAACCCTTAGCTAGGCCCACATCAGAGTTGAGATAATATGTCGTTTATCCCCAATGAAGAGTGCCGTCATCTGAGCCGTGGTTCGTCTCTAGGTGACACTGGTCTAGCCGAGTGTTCCAGCAGAGCAGGGTTCATCTCAAGGGTGTTATTTAATGTTACAATGGGGGAGGAGGAGAGGAGCGTTAATGTTTGTGGGAGGGGAGGGGGGCGTCACTTCAGACCGTGTCAAATACAATTTGGGTCACATTCATTTGCATATTGCTCGTTTTAGATTTTTGTCTCAAATGAGTGTTAACTTGTGTTCACTTCCCAAAACTGTTCCTTTGTTTTTGTTTCTTTATTTGTTATTAGGCAATGATGATGATTTTGATGATGTTCCAGAGAGGCTGGGGGCTAACTACTGAGAACTGAGCAACTAACTATGCAAGAGTTTGACTGTAGCATACGATTAACTTCAGTGTTTCATTGTGCCAAAGGAGTTCAGTGTGTTGGGTCTGTTTGTCTGTTGTGTGGGAGGGCAAGAATGGGGTAGGGTAAGGATGGAAAAAGGAGGCAGCTACTATATCTAGCATGGTGCATTGTTTACTGAAATGAATGGGGGTGTGGGGGTTAAAGTAATTAGAATAGGGGCCCCCCCTGAAGATCTCTGGAGTTTGCTACTCAGGATATGTCCCTGTACTCGCAGTTTTCATTTGATACACTGGATCTCTGTCATTCATCACCTTATGTCTGATTCCTCCCCCTTTTCCTTCTCATCCTCAACCCCATTCCTTTCACATTCATTCCTTCTCAACACCTGCCTACTCCTTCTCTCACTCTCTCCCTTTCCAAAAAAAGTTTATTATGGCACGATGTTTGTTATAAAAAGAATGATTTGAAATGATAGAGATAAGTAACCATAGATTATGGAAGGACGCATCACTACTAGACATTTCATTCTGAAGATGGACATGATTGTTTGTGAGGTAGAGAAGGAGAGGGATCGGGTGCAAGGTGGATGGGAAGAAGAGGAGATGGGCACAAATGGCTTAGATACAGATAAAGACAGAGGTGAATGGATCATACCCCCCCCATCAGCCTTCTGGTAGCACACCCCACACAGACACGTTAAATGGAAATATAGACTGTTCCATTTAAAATGTCAGGGGGGGTCTATAGTCAGAGCAATAATAATAATGTGTTCCAAACCCTCGATTTTGTGGGGGAGTCCAATGCCATTTACCTATACTTACTGTCAAAGCAAGCTTACCACCTGTAAAAAAAGAAAAGAAAAAAGGAACCTGTTACATACTTTATTCTGTATTGTTTTCATCTTGATTTTAAAGCATGCATACACATCTAGTCTCTCCGAGTTTTGGGATGTGTTTTCACAAAACAGGTGGTAAATATACTGTGAATAACCGCCATCTTATGTGAATGACTGTACTACCACTGTGTGTCAGTAGGAATGTGTGTGTGTGCTAACAGAAGACACGTTGTGCAGGTGGGGGTGTGTGTGATCCTCCTCCACGCCCACTTGAGAGGATTGACAGCTCAACACTTGCATAACTTTACTTGAAACCCAAATACAAAACATATCAAGAAAGGAGCAGAGTAAAGCCAGAAACCCCACTGTCATATATTCTCTTTCCCCGTCTTTCCTCCCTCTCATCCCCCTCTTTCTCTCCCTCCTCCACACATGTTTGAGGAAGAAGCTCTTTTTGCATCCGTGTTCTTGTGTTTTTCTAACATATTGTTTGAAGTTGAATTCTAATGCATGCGCGGGAGAGAAAAAAAAGACAACTTAACTTATTTGTGAATGGCCAGAATGAAGTAACTCTCTTTTCGCCAGCAATCTCTGTCTTCCTCTTTCAGCCAGTGGTGAGATGATGGGGGGGGGATATGCAAACTGAAACACTCTTTAAAAAAAAAAAGTCTATATCACTGATTTATGTTTATTTTTTTGTCATATTTTGTGTTTACTGCAGTGTGGCTTGACTGAATAGGTAGAAATACACTGGCTATCTTTCTATGTGTATTGCGCTTGGAAGGAAAGGGAGGTGAAATAGGCTCAGTTTCATGAGTCCGATAACTTTCCTGATACACATACAACCGTTTGGGAGATCTCAGCAGTGCTAGTAGCATAGCGCCAATCTGTCCATTCTGTTCCATTTGGGAGATCTCAGCAGTGCTAGTAGCATTGTGCCAATCTGTCCATTCTGTTCCGTTTGGGAGATCTCAGCAGTGCTAGTAGCATAGCGCCAATCTGTCCATTCTGTTCCGTTTGGGAGATCTCAGCAGTGCTAGTAGCATAGCGCCAATCTGTCCATTCTGTTCCATTTGGGAGATCTCAGCAGTGCTAGTAGCATTGTGCCAATCTGTCCATTCTGTTCCGTTTGGGAGATCTCAGCAGTGCTAGTAGCATAGCGCCAATCTGTCCATTCTGTTCCATTTGGGAGATCTCAGCAGTGCTAGTAGCATAGCATGTCCAGTTCCATTTGGGAGATCTCAGCAAGTCTGTCCATTCTGTTCCATTTGGGAGATCTCAGCAGTGCTAGTAGCATTGTGCCAATCTGTCCATTCTGTTCCATTTGGGAGATCTCAGCAGTGCTAGTAGCATTGTGCCAATCTGTCCATTCTGTTCCGTTTGAGAGATCTCAGCAGTGCTAGTAGCATAGCGCCAATCTGTCCATTCTGTTCCATTTGGGAGATCTCAGCAGTGCTAGTAGCATAGCACCAATCTGTCCATTCTGTTCCATTTGGGAGATCTCAACAGTGCTAGTAGCATTGTGCCAATCTGTCCATTCTGTTCCATTTGTACATGTCCCTGTCTTTTGCATCTGTACATCTCTATATATCATTCTGCCTGTCACTTCTTCTGTCTACAACAGTAGATGTATCTCTTATTCTACCCCTCTAGATACAGATACGTCAATATCGTTGTTTTCTGTTAATTGTCCTTATTTTGTGTTTTGACTTAATTTCTTATAATTTGGTGCCTTGTTTACTCTTGTCTGATTCATGTTGTCGGTGATTTGTGTTGTGAATTTTACATTTGAAAGAACATTGCACTACTAGCACCAATGCAGCTAATGTTTCTATTGGTCCTGCCAACTGTTGTGACTACATCGCCGCTGAGCGAACAAGGCACCGGGTGCAGCCATGCCACTTTCCTATCAGGGGAGAAAGAGAGGGAAGACAGAGACGGGAGAAGAGAAGGTTACTAGAATAACACTGAATGGGGTTTATGCTAGAAAGACTGATGCTGGATACAATTTTAATGTCATAACACAGAAAAAAATGAAATAATCAAGAACTGTATAAAATATATTTCAATGGAATGTTTATTATTTACCTTTTATATTTTTGAAATGTGTAAAGAAAAAATATGAATAAACAGTAATAATTTAACCAAGTTTGTGAAAAAAAAGAGACTTAAACACAGTTCTATTGTTAAAAGTATGAAAGTTTGAAAGTGAATGCTAATTAAACAAACTCTTCTCCATTACAGATAGGAAAATAAAACAAGAATAATAAAAACGAAATACCCACAAAATTAACTGGAAAAAACAAATCCAATTTAAAGAGAAAACGTCAAAAACGCTATAAAAATATTAAAAGCTTATGCCAAAATTTTCTATTTGTGTCCTGTGCATTTTTTTTGTACATTTAGCTAACAATTACTATCACGACGGATATTATGGAGCTGACTGACTGACTCATGTTGAGGACTTTTAGGGGTAATAGTTAACATGATTATTGCAGAATAAACATGGTCAACTCATATTTATTTTGTTTATCCTAATAAAATGTCCCATTTAATACATTACATTCAAGTCAAACGTCCCAGACGTTTTTTGTTGTTGTTATCAAAATACATGTTTCATACATTTTCATAAACTTAAAAAAGATTCAATCGGTATTCATGTGTTATTTCTGTATAATATAGTATTGAAAAATGACCTTTCTGTTAAAACCAATCACATAACATGATGCTTGGCTGTCTGTTATGCTTACACTGGTTTCTCATTACACTGGTTTCTCATTTCAGGCACAGATACCCTGGTCTAGCAGGATACCAACAAACATGATGATATACCCTTAAGGACAGAAACACATGATTTCACATGTGACATTTCCAGATTTTGCACATATAACATTTGATTTCACATGTGAAACCACGTGGTTTTGGAACACCTCATATGATATACATTTTTGTTGCAGTTTCACATGTGAAAATCACATTTTCACATTTGAAATCATATTTACACGTGAAATAACTGTTCACACGTTGAGCTGAAATGTTCACATTTGAAAACAAAACAGACATGCGAGCTCAGTTGTTCTCATGTGAAACCATTTGTTCACATGTAATTCAATAGAGTTCACGCCACCCTTTCATATGTGAGAATATCATGTTTTCACCTCACATGTGAATTGCAGTTTCACATGTGAAAGACTTTCAAATGTTGCGAGGTGTAGTTTCATAGTATCACTTGTGATATGAAATTGCAAAATATCAACGTGTTGCTTTAACATGTAGTCACGTTATCACATTAACTTCCCATAAGATCACATGTTAAACACGTGATCACGTCAAATTCATGTTTTTTTCCCCGTAAGGGTAGTGAGACAAAATGTACTGAGCTCTGCCCCAACACTTTGGTTTCATTACTGTAGGTCAATATATACAGTGCCTTCAGAACGTATTCACACTCCTTTGTGATACAGCCTGAATTTAAAAATGGATTACTTTGAGAATTTGTGTCACTGATCCACACACAATACCCCATAATTTAAAAAGTGGTATTATTCTTTTAGATTTTTTTTATACCGTGATGGTATGACGACCAGATTGGGAATTTAGCCAGGACATCAGGGTTAACACCCCTACTCTTACAATATGTGCCATGGGATCTTTACTGACCGCAGAGAGTCAGGACATGTTTTAATGTCCAATCCAAAAGACAGCACCCTACACGGGGGAATGCCCCCAATCTTTGCACTGGGATCTCTCTTTTTTCTTCTTTTTTGTTTTTACCAGAGAAAAGATTGGCTCCTACTCTCAAACACCACTTTCAGCAGCATCATGGTCATCTTATTTAACCTGAGCAAACCAGAAGGTAGGTAACTAATTATACATAGACTACGTAAACACATGTATTTGTGTGTGTGTGTGTGTGTGTGTGCACGCCCACGTGTTTGCGTGTCATGTCACACAATTGCGTTTGAACCGGAGTGGAACTGTGTGTGTGTGTCAGGTGCTCCTGGCCAGTTTCCAGCTGATAACACTACCCAGTATGACACCTCCGAGGAAGACCAGGATGAACGCTGAGGACCAGGAGATTATAGGGGACACCTTCTCCACCTGCACACGTGCCAGCTCAGCAAAACTGTTCATCTGGGTAGAGAGAGAAAGGTGGGGGGGGAAGAGAAAGAGTGGGAACAAATAAAGATGAGGAGAGAGGGGAAGAAGAGAAAAGAAATGGGGGAGAAGAAAGAGGGCAGAAAGAGAAAGCAATGACAATCCATGTTCTGTTTTCTCTAACAATAGTTAAAAACACAATTTATTTTTATGTAACCTTTATTTACCTAGGGTTGTCAGTTAATAACAAATTCTTATTTACAATGACGGCCTACCCTGGCCAAGGCTTGGCCAATTGTGCACTGTCCCATGGGACTCCCAATCACAGCCGGATGTGATTCCGTCCAGATTCGAACCAGACTGAATCTTGCACTGAGATGCAGTGCTTAGACCGCTGCGCCACTACTCTACAACCAATACCAAGTTTATATCAATATAGAATATTGCCAATTTGGTTTATTTTAATTACAAAGGGGAAACACTTGTGGGCAGCCTCTGATGGTATCCATAGCTTACCCATCCTCCATGTTTCTGGATCCAATCCAGTAATTCTCTTCTGAAGTAGTCCAGAGTCCACTTCAGTATGTCCTTCACTAACTGGGGGATGTTAGCAATCACCACCTAACAGAGACAAAAAGAGTGATTTAAAAACACACACACGCTCACTGATTGTTATTATTATTATTGGATGTACAGTACAAAGTAACAAAAACACTGTATAACATACCTTGACGGCTATCCTCCCTGCTACGTAAAACAGCACAGCAATTCTCTCCCAGGTGATTTGACTGTCCTCAAATACCTTTTCTACCAACTTCCAGTAGCTGGTCTGGCTGGTCATTTTCCCCACCATTCCATCTATCGCACTGGAGGTATGGTAGGAATTAGACGACTGACTTAGACCTTTGTAAACTAACACACAGATAGACACACATACAGTACCAGTCAAAAGTTTGGTCACACCAAACAGCCACCCTTTTCCTTGATGACAGATTTGCACTTGACATTCTCTCAACCATCTTCATGAGGTAGTCACCTGGAGTGCATTTCAATTAACAGGTGTGCCTTAAGTTAAGAAGGAAAGAAATTCCACAAATTAATGCATTGAGCCAATCAGTTGTGTTGTGACAAGGGGAGGGGTATACAGAAGATAGCACTACTTGGTATTATGGCAAGAACAGCTCAAATAAGAAAAGAGAAACCACAGTCCATCATTACTTTAAGATATGAAGGTCAGTCAATACGGAACACTTCAAGAACTTTGAAAGTTTCTTCAAGCGTAGTCGCAAAAACCGTCAAGTGCTATGATGAAACTGGCTCTCATGATTACCGCCACAGGAAAGGAAGACCCAGAGTTACCTCTGCTGCAGAGGATAAGTTCATTGGAGTTACCAGCCTCAGAAATTGCAGCCCAAATAAGAGTTCATGAAACAGACACATCTCAACATCAACTGTTCAGATGAGTGTGTGGATAAGGCTTTCATGCACAAATTGCTGCAAAGAAACCACTACTAAAGTGGAAATGTGTCCTTTGGTTTGGAGTCCAAATTGGAAAGTTTTGGTTCCAACCGCCGTGTCTGTGAAACGCGGTGTGGGTGAACGGATGAACACACCTCCAGGCTGTGTAAGGGCTATTTTACCAAGAAGTAGGGTGATGGAGTGTTACATCAGATCACCTGGCCTCCACAATCACCCGACCTCAACCCAAATGAAATGGTTTGCGATAAGTCAGAACGCAGAGTGAAGGAAAAGCTGCCAACAAGTGTTCAGCATATGTGGGAACTCCTTCAACACTGTTGGATGCCAAGAGTGTGCAAAGCAGTCATCAAAGCAAAGGGTGGCTATTTGAAAAATCTCAAATATATTTTGATTTGTTTAACACTTCTTTGGTTACTACATGACTCCGTATGAGGTATTTCAAAATGTTGATGTCTTCACTATTATTCAACAATGTAGAAACTAGTAAAAATGAAGAAAAACCCTTGAATGAGTAGGTGTTCTAAAACTCTTGACCGGTAGTGTACTCTAAATTCATCTTTGTTTACCTACCCAGAAAACCAAAATTGGTTCGCAGAACATTCATTAGGTTGCGGCAAATGTTCTCATAACACAAAAATTGTCCAGTTGTGCTGATGATTATAGAGTGTTTGTATAAAACATTTGCCTGATGTTGCAAGAAAGTTCCCAGAATACATTAAGTTTTTGTTATTACATTACCTGGAAATCTAATGAGAACATTTGGGGAATGTCCTGTTGTGATTATTACAAATGTTGTGCACAACATTTTAGTGTATGTTAGGAGAACATTCAAAGGATATTTAATTTAAAAGATTTTCTGAAGAGTAAAAGGCTAATGTTAGATAACGCCCTAACTAGAACTTAATGTGATTCTTAGATAATGTTATGGGAATGTTCCCAGTTTGCTGGGTAGTCTTTGCATCAAATTCATCAACGTGAATTCACAAGAAGAACAGTTTGAGAACAGGTACTGTAAGACACAAAGCAATGGCAACTGACTCGTCCAGCTTCCCGTCCTTCTTGACGGCGTCTCCGATGGTCCGTATCATCACAGCTAGCTGTGACACAATCTTCTGCTCCTGATCACTCTCCACCTCCTGGGCTTTTGTGGAGACCACTACCGGGATGTCTGATGGCAACTCATCCAGCTGCTCCTGCATCACTCTGGGGATGAGAGAGCATTCTGGTCCAGAAACACTCCTGCTTAGAGCACATAGCTGGGGAGTGGGGCTGGGGCGGCAGGTAGCCTAGTGGTTAGAGCGTTGGACCAGTAACAGAAATGTTGCTTGATCGAAACCCACCTGCTGACCAGGTAAATATCTGTCGCTCTGCCCCGGAACAAGGCAGTTAACCCACTGTTCCTAGGATGTCATTGTAAATAAAAATGTGTTCTTAACGGACTTGCCTAGTTAAATTTGAAAAATTACCTACTGTGTGTCAAACTAAACTACTGTTGTCATGACACACAGTGTCTGACGGTTTTCATTTCTTCCTTGCACTTAGCTGATAATGTAGAGAATACATCATTTTTTGCTGTCTGTTTTGTCAATTCCCAACCCCATGGAAAGTGCACACACATACACATCCAAGCAAGAGGCTGGAAGCAGCCAGTGGTATTAAGTACTTAAGTAAAAATACTTTAAAGTACTACTTAAGTAGATTTTGGGGGTATCTGTACTTTACTATTTATATTTTTGACAACTTTTACTTCACTACATTCCCAAAGAAAATAATGTTATTTTTACTTCCATTCAGACACTTAAGAGAACATCCCTGGTTCTCTCTACTGCCTTTGATCTGGTGGACTAACTAAACACAAACGCTTTGCTTGTAAATTATGTCTATGTTAGTGTTCGTATGCCCCTGGATATCTGTAAAAAAAAAAAATTAAAATTAAACACAAATTGTGCCGTCTGGTTTGCTTAATATAAGGAATTTGAAATTATTTATATTTTTACTTTTGAAACATACAGTTGAAGTCGGAAGATTACATACACTTAGATTGGAGTCATTAAAACTCATTTTTTCAACCACTCCACAAATGTCCTGTTAACAAACTATAGTTTTGGCAAGTCAGTTAGGACATCTACTTTGTGCCTGACACAAGTCATTTTTCCAACATTTGTTTACAGACAGATTATTTAACTGTATCACAATTCCAGTATTTCAGAAGTTTGCATACACTAAGTTGACAGTGCCTATAAACAGCTTGGAAAATTCCAGGAAATTATGTCATGGCTTTAGAAGCTTCTGATAGGCTAATTGACATCATTTGAGTCAATTGGAGGTGTACCTGTGGATGTATTTCAAGGCCTACCTGCAAACTCAGTGCTTCTTTGCTTGACATCATGGGAAAATCAAAAGAAATCAGCCAAGAACTCAGATTTTTTTTGTAGACCTCCACAAGTCTGGTTCATCCTTGGGAGAAATTTCCAAACGTCTTAAGGTACCACGTTCATCTGTACAAACAATAGTACGCAAGTATAAACACCATGGGACCATGCAGCCGTCATCCCGCTCAGGAAGGTGACGCGTTCTCCTAGAGATGAACGTACTTTGGTGCGAAAAGTGCAAATCAATCCCAGAACAACAGCGAAGGACCTTGTGAAGATTATGGAGGAAACAGGTACAAAAGTATCCACAGTAAAACGAGTCCTATATCGACATAACCTGAAAGGTCGCTCAGCAAGGAAGAAGCTACTGCTCCAAAACCTCCATAAAAAAGCCAGACTACGGTTTGCAACTGCACATGGGGACAAAGATCATACTTTTTTGAGAAATGTCCTCTGGTCTGATGAAACAAAAATAGAACTGTTTGGCTATAATGAGCATTGTTATGTTTGGAGGAAAAGGGGGAGGCTTGCAAGCCGAAGAACACTATCCCAACCATGAAGCACGGGGGTGGCAGCATCATGTTGTGGGGGTGCTTTGCTGCAGGAGGGACTGGTGCACTTCACAAAATAGATGGCATCATGAGGATGGAAAATTATCTGGATATATTGAAGCAACATCTCAAGACATCAGTCAGGAAGTGAAAGCTTGGTCACAAATGAGTCTTCCAAATAGACAATGACCCCAAGCATACTTCCAAAGTTGTGGAAAAATGGCTTAAGGACAACAAAGTCATGGTATTGGAGTGGCCATCACAAAGCCCTGACCTCAATCCTATAGAAAACTTGTGGGCAGAACTGAAAAAGTGTGTGCGAGCAAGGAGGCCTACAAACCTGACTCAGTTACACCAGCTCTGGCAAGAGGAATGGGCCAAAATTCACCCAACTTATTGTGGGAAGTGTGTTGGAGGCTACCCGAAATGTTGGACCCAAGTTAAACAATTTAAAGGCAATTCTACCAACTACCAATTGAGTGTATGTAAATGTCTGACCCACGGGCCTCCCGGGTGGCGCAGTGATCTAAGGCACTGCACTGCTAGCTGTGCCACCAGAGATTCTGGTGGGTCAGAATGAAATTGGAATGAAATATGTGGCTTACTACTACTTAGACCTATGAAATCCAAATACCAAATAATAGAGTGTATGTAAACTTCTGACCCACTGGGAATGTGATGAAAGAAATCAAATCTGAAATAAGTCCCTCTAAAACTATTATTCTGACATTTCACATTCTTAAAACAAAGTGGTGATCCTAACTGACCTAAGACAGGGCTTTTTTTCTAGGAGTAAATGTCAGGAATTGTGATAAACTGAGTTTAAATGTATTTGGCTAAGGTGTATGTAAACTTCTGACTTCAACTGTAAGTATATTTTAGCAATTGTATTTACTTTGATACTTAAGTATATTTAAAACCAAATACTTTACTCAAGTAGTATTTTACTGGGTGACTTTCACTTAGACATGAGTCATTTTCTATTCCTGAAGTATGATAATTGGGTACTTATCCCACCACTAGAAGCAGCACTGGGCGAGCCACAGGTTTACAGCTAGATGTGTCGATATGATGCGTCTCTGGTTATATGAGTATCTGTAAAAGTGAAACTCACCTATTCAGCAGGACCTCTCCTACTCTGTAATCTGTATAACAAATAAAACATTTAACCAAAAGCAGCTTAGATCTAAACAACAACAAAAATAATTCTGAATGAAATAGAACAGAATCATGATAGCTAGCAATGACAATGTACTGGTAACATTGTTGCAGTGATGAGACATTGCACTGGCAGACCTAGCTACCTGATGTCTCTGCACACGCCATTGGCAGTCCACACACAGCCAGAACGATAGCTGGCTACTATCACCGTAACTTCAGAAAACTTGCAGTATCGTAATTGTAGTTCTTCTCTTATAACATACAACTATTCTAGCTCTATTTGACAGACGATAGTTGCTGCTGCTTTATCTATATTAAGAAAATATTACATTCCTTCGAGATAATATGCAGAATCTACAAGCGCAAGAAATAAGAAAGACCAAAAGACGGTTACAAGACAGCAAAACGAAAGTGGAGAGCAGCGACCAGAGACAATCGGCGCATGCGCATTGTCAACACGGGGCCACACGCTAATGTGTCCGTGTAGAAACTGACTACCGTACACAACATGGTAGCTCGTTGATTTTTGTCCGGCTAGTTAAAGCAAAGATGGCAGCGACGAAGCTAGTAAAGTAGGGGGAGTTTGTTCTGCTCCGTCGCACTATCTTTCTTCATTCAACACGTTGCAGTTAGTAGTTGGGAACTTTTATTTTGATATCTAAACTCTCAGACCACAGATTTAGCTAAGCTAGCTAGCATTATTTCTGGTTAACACGCTGGCGGACGACAGAGCAAGCAAGCAAGCCAGTGTCTGATGTATGGTATTCTTGTTGATGATCAATACAAGTTAAACGTTTCTTCTTGCAACATTGTATAATGGCTGGCATTACCTCCAAGACAATACACGATATCTTTCAATCTATGGAGTACGGACCGAGTAGTTCCAGCACTGCTACTGCTCAGGTAAAAAAAAAATGTATTTGCTGTACAAGAGTCGAGATAATGGTTGAATACGTCTAAGTAGTAGTAAGCCACATACCTTCGAGGTCAATTTACTCGAAATAAATCATGTTTTGTTTGAATTTCACCATGTAATGACTTAACTTCTCTCTCGTCACGTTTCACATCATGTTTTAGATAATAGGATTTATGTTTGCTGGCAATTACCATGTGAACTCTATTACGGTAACTAACTCAAAGGCAGTCATGTGAGATGTGGTCTTTGGGATCAAGTTGGATGGGATCTTCTGTAGAGAACAGCAGTCTGTCTGACTCTTTCAACAGCTAACCACCTAACATGTCCAGATTACGTTTCAGAAATGTATTTTTTGCTAGATTATGTGCAGTATGGTGTGCTTGGAACCAGTGACAAGTGTATCCTGACCTCCCTACTCTGTGTTGGAGGTGTCTGTCTCTGCAGCCAATCAAATGTGACCACAGTTCAACTCGGAATTGGTCTCGTTCATGTCTACCTGTCCAGATTTGAATAGACCGACATTATAAGTAGGACTGACCCCAATTATTTGTCTGGTCGATTGTTTGGTGGTTAGGCTGTTTGTTGGTCAACCAAGATTGTTTTAGTCGAGCAGTAACCAATATATACAGTACCAGTTAAATGTTTGGACACGCCTACTCATTCCAGTTTTTTTCTTTATATATCGTCTCTTCACTGTTGACGTTGAGACTGTTTTTTTTTGCGGGTACTATTTAAAGAAGCCGCCAGTTGAGGACTTGAGGGATATCCTTGTCTCATCGCGCATCAGGGATTCCTGTGGCGGCCGGGCGCAGTGCGCGCTGACCTGGTCGCTGGGTGTACGCTGTTTCCTCCGACGCATTGGTGCGGCTGGCTTCCGGGTTGGATGCGTGCTGTGAAAAGAAGCAGTGCGGCTTGGTTGGGTGTGTTTCGGAGGAAGCATGGCTCTTGACCTACGTCTCTCCCGAGCCCGTACGGGAGTTGTAGCAATGAGACAAGACAGTAACTACTAACAATTGGATACTACGAAAAGGGGATGATAATAAAAACATTAACAATTCAACTTTCTGACGTAATTTTTTTAATTAATATCCCCCTTTTCTCCCCAATTTGGTTGCATAGGTCTAAGTAGTAGTAAGCCACATATTTCATTCCAATTTCGTTCTGACCCACCAGAGTCTCTGGTGGCACAGCTAGCAGTGCAGTGCCTTAGATCACTGCGCAACCCGGGAGGCCCGTGGGTCAGAAGTTTACATTTGGAAGACCCATTTGCGACTACGCTTTCACTTCCTGACTCATGTCTTGAGATGTTGCTTCAATATATCCAGATAATTTTCCTGTCTCATGATGCCATCTATTTTGTGAAGTGCACCAGTCCCTCCTGCAGCAAAGCACCCCCACAACATGCTGCTGCCACCCCTGTGCTTCACAGTTGGGATGGTGTTCTTCAGCTTGCAAGCCTCCCCCTTTTTCCTCCAAACATAATGGTCATTATGGCCAGACAGTTCTATTTTTGTTTCATCAGACCAGAGGACATTTCTCTAAAAAGTACGATCTTTGTCCCCATGTGCAGTTGCAAACTGTAGTCTGGCTTTTTTATGGAGGTTTTGGAGCAGTAGCTTCTTCCTTGCTGAGTGGCCTTTCAGGTTATGTCGATATAGGACTCATTTTACTGTGGATATAAATACTTTTGTACCTCCAGCATCTTCACAAGGTCCTTTGCTGTTGTTCTGGGATTGATTTGCACTTTTCGCACCAAAGTACGTTCATCTCTAGGAGACAGAACGCATCTCCTTCCTGAGCGGTATGACGGCTGCGTGGTCCCATGGTGTGGAAGTTTACAATTTTGTTTCTGAGGTCTTGGCTGATTTCATTTTCCCATGATGTCAAGCAAAGAGGCACTGAGTTTGCAGGTAGGCCTTGAAATACATCCACAGGTACACCTCCAGTTGACTCAAATGATGTCAATTAGCCTATCAGAAGATTCAAAAGCCATATCATTTTCTGGAATTTTCCAAGCTGTTAAAGGCACAGTCAACTTAGTGAATGTAAACTTCTGATCCACTGGAATTGTGATACAGTGAAATAATCTGTCTGTAAACAATTGTTTGGCGAGTTTGTTAGATGTCCTAACCGACTCGCCAAACTATAGTCTGTTAGCAAGAAATATGTGGAGTGGTTGAAAAACAAGTTTTAATGACTCCAACCTAAGTGTATGTAAACTTCCGACTTCGTGTGTGTGTGTGTGTGTGTGTGTATATGTATATATATATATATACATACATACATATAATTTCCCTATCCTCCATTGTATAGCCTACTCTCTCATACACACTGATGTAAGCTCTATCTTTCCTCAGGCTTGGCTTGAGTCTCATTCTCGTGCTCTCGGTTTGTTCATCGATGGAAAGTTTGTCCGTTCTGCAGACAGACAGACATGCAATGTGACCGACTCTTCTGGTAAATGAGAACCTACAGGGGAGCTATCCCCTTAATTTAACATTGTTGTTCTATCTATATCTCTCGTCCTCCACTGCCCACTGTTTCCTCTTGTTATGTTTTAAATGCATCATCAGTAAAATACTATTTTTGACATTGGTTTTCTCCCACTCCCTCCCTAGGTGGTGCTGTATGTAGTACTGTGTGTGCTGTGGATGAGGATGCATCCCTGTCTGTGTCCTCTGGGGCCAGTGGCTTCAAGGCCTGGAGTGCTTTCCCCTGTCATCTCAGAGCCAAGACTCTACTCCGGTAGCTACACACCACCCCTTTACCTCTGTCTAGGGTTCACTGATACACACTACACCCATTTACCTCTGTCTAGGGTTCACTGATACACACTACACCCCTTTACCTCTGTCTAGGGTTCACTGATACACACTACACCCATTTACCTCTGTCTAGGGTTCACTGATACACACTACACCCCTTTACCTCTGGCTAGGGTTCACTGATACACCCCTTTACCTCTGTCTAGGGTTCACTGATACACACTACACCCCTTTACCTCTGTCTAGGGTTCACTGATACACACAACACCCATTTACCTCTGTCTAGGGTTCACTGATACACACTACACCCCTTTACCTCTGTCTAGGGTTCACTGATACACACAACACCCATTTACCTCTGTCTAGGGTTCACTGATACACACTACACCCCTTTACCTCTGTCTAGGGTTCACTGATACACACTACACCCCTTTACCTCTGTCTAGGGTTCACTGATACACACTACACCCATTTACCTCTGTCTAGGGTTCACTGATACACACTACACCCCTTTACCTCTGTCTAGGGTTCACTGATACACACTACACCCATTTACCTCTGTCTAGGGTTCACTGATACACACTACACCCCTTTACCTCTGGCTAGGGTTCACTGATACACCCCTTTACCTCTGTCTGGGGTTCACTGATACACCCCTTTACCTCTGTCTGGGGTTCACTGATACACCCCTTTACCTCTGGCTAGGGTTGACTGATACACCCCTTTACCTCTGGCTAGGGTTGACTGATACACCCCTTTACCTCTGGCTAGGGTTGACTGATACACCCCTTTACCTCTGGCTAGGGTTGACTGATACACCCCTTTACCTCTGGCTAGGGTTGACTGATACACCCCTTTACCTCTGGCTAGGGTTGACTGATACACCCCTTTACCTCTGGCTAGGGTTCACTGAGATACACACTAATAATACTTAATGTAAAGTGCTTTTCTCACCTATGACGCTGAAGAAAATATTCCAAAATAAAATGATAACAATCAGAAACGCAGAACATTGTAAGCAGACCACAATCAAAGCTATATACAGGTGTCGTCAGGGGAACAGAATTAACATAGGTCTTTGAAAGCTTTTCTGAACAGCTCAGTCTTTAGCATGTGCCTTAAACGAGCCCGGAGACTCTCCAGCCCTGACAGTGTCTTGAATGCCGCGTTGAGGTCCAGCACTATGAGGGTGCTGGCAGCCCCAGAGTCGTCATTCATGAGTCGTCATTCATGAGTCGTCATTCATGAGTCGTCATTCATGAGTCGTCATTCATGAGTCGTCATTCATGAGTCGTCATTCATGAGTCGTCATTCATGAGTCGTCATTCATGAGTCGGACATTCATGAGACGGGCATTCGTGAGCTGTGTCCAGCTTTGATGCCCAGCTGGAAGGGCTCGAGTAGGTTGTGAGTGGCCAGATGGAGTTAAAGTTGGCTATACACAGCACGTTCGATAAGCTTACTCAGAAGTGGCAGGTTGAAGATGGGCCTGTCGTTCTAGAGGTTGTCGGGGTTCCGAACCAGGCTTTTTAAGTACTGGTATGACTGCAGCGAGCCTGAGCTTGAGGAGGGACACATCCAGTGGTGAGGAACGTGTTGGATGATTTCCGTGAAAAAAAGGCTCCAGGGCAGGTGAGCAAGTGGTGGGCCTCATTTGTTCTAACCAGCTTGGTTACATCAGCTGCAGTGACTGTGGAGAACCTTGACTCGGGGAGCAGAGGACCGGCTAGATCAACTACAGGGGCTGGAGAGGATAGAATGGTGGTGTTGACATTTTCGCTTTGGAAGCACAGGTGTTGATTGGGGAGGCTGAGGCCGGAGGAGCTTTGCTCCCCAGTAGGAGAGCGTATCCAATAGTTTCCACTGCCGTGGCCGATCAGCTGGGAGTAGTAGGATGTCTGAGCTTTATGGCCTGTTTGTGGTCTTTCTGATGTCTCTCAAACATCTGCACGTGTACAGTTAGCCCACTTTTCTTATACTGCCGTTCTAGACAACGGCCAGTGTCTTTGAGAGAGCGTAAAGCTCCTCGGTTGTACCAGGGAGAAGATATGGGGGAAGACGTTTTCAAAGGAGCAACTTCATCAAGTTTGGAGGCCAAGGCAGTGTCATATCGAGCCACAGAGTGAGTAACTGGCAGGTTGGGGATGGATTCAGTAAGCTGGGCTGTGTTTTTATAGCTTTAAGACTCCTAACCCGAATAGAGTGTTTCTTGGGCTGGGTGGGGCAGAGGAATAGCTAGGGTGAAGGTGATGAGTTTGTGGTCGGACAGGCCTGGCATAATTCCATCCCGTTTGGCCAGATCCACGCCTCTGATTACAGACCAGTTCTAGTGTATTGGCCTTTTGTTGTGGGTGGCAAAGTCCACATGCTGTTCGAGTCCAAAGTTCTCCAGAATATCAGCCAGGCCAGTAGAGAGACTGCAGTCAGGGGAGTCGACATGTATGTTGACATCACCAAGCACCAGCATAGCAGGGCACAAGACTTAGGAGTGTTCGTAGCTCGGGTAGTTCAGCAAGAAAGTCACAGCTGAGCTTTTGGAGGCCGATTTCTAAATAAATATATATATATATATATATTTTTTTTTAATTATAATTTTTTTTTTTTTTTAAATCAACACAGCCAGTACTGACGCAGAGCCAGTGATCTTGAAAGCCACGCATTCGAAAGAGGAGACGGCTGTTACTGGAGTAGACTTAGTCACAATAGTCAGTCCTGTAGATTCACAGCCAAAAGCTCCACCCCATCCGGACTTGAGAGGGCAGTCCAGGTCGGTGTAGCCAGTTGCTTGGTTGAGGGAAGATGTACTCATTGCCCTGACGTACTCATCGCCCTGACGTACTCATTGCCCTGACGCCAAGTCTCAATGAGGCAGAAAGTCCAGGCCTCTTATCAGTGACCACGTCATTCAGCAGTAAAATGACTGAATTACTTTTTGGGGAGTTGCCCCCTGAGGCCCAGTGTCCTTCATTATCCAACTCCAGTGTGCATGTTCTACTGCACTCATTAGGACTGCACACAGTAGACGTTTGTTAAATAGTCTGGTACCCGGGTCCCATATTGAAGGAGGCTGTTCTCAAGCTTCTCACACAGGGTTGTTTTAATATGTGCAAAACGTCAACGCGGAATCGTAATGAGGGAAGGCGCGCTGCCGTTTCTGAATCTTTTGGTGCCCGACTTCGGTCCCGTCCGTGGTAGATGAGTTGAGATGACGGTCTCGCTAGTCTGGTATTGGCTAGTTGATTGGAGAAGGAGCCAAATGTGTCCGCTAATTTAACAATGATGATAAAACCTTTTTAGAATGAGATTCCTGTCTTCTATACCTGATAAGCTACAACAACAACAACAACAAGTTGATAAACAATACACATTTTAAAAACCGAATAATTACGGCTCATTTTGCAGGAGTAAACCACCAAGGCTGGCACGAGGCGCCATCGCAACCATAAACACTACACTACAGACCACAATTTAATATCTAATATTTATGCCGGGCAAATTCAAGATGGCATTTTGAGAAATGCTCTGTATTATCTGTATAACGTCTGTCTCTTCGCGTGTGTGTGTGTGTGTGTGTCAGGTTGGTGAGTAGCCTCCAGAGACACGGTCAGTGTCTGTCAGAGCTGTGTGACCTGGCCCAGTCTCCCAGTTCCCCTTCAGCACTGGTCAGACTGCTGCAGTACTACTCCGGCTGGGCTCAGCTCAGAGACTCACTCATTCCCGACTGGACACCACGTGGTAAGGCCATGCGTAGCGTGCGTGTGTTTGTAAGTGGATCTTTATCCACGCGTGCATGGACGTAGTGGAGATCTTTCCTTGAGTGTTGTACAACTGTGATTGTGAAGTGTGTGTGTGTTGAATTTACTCTGTGTTTGTGTCTTTCAGGTGTGGTGGTAGTGGTTGTCTCTGACGACTGTTCTCTGTACTCTCTCATGCTGAAAGTCTTACCTGCACTGGCCATGGGTATGACACACACACACGCACACACGCACACACACGCACACGCACACACACACACAGAGGGAGAGAGAGTTACAGAGTTACAGAGGGAGAGAGAGTTACAGAGGGAGAGAGAGTTACAGAGGGAGAGAGAGTTACAGAGGGAGAGAGAGTTACAGAGGGAGAGAGAGTTACAGATCCAGGCTATCTAATCAACATGGCCAAAGGTCAATTTCCTAGAAAGTCATGGGGGGGAGTTTCAAAACGGACCCTGTCACCTTCTACCCTGACAAAGATTCCCTTCGGGAAGGTAAAGCTTTACTCTACCATTTGTGACCTTAACGTTTCTGTTTCCCAGGCAACGCAGTGGTGGCGATCCCTGGCGTGGGGACAGCGCCTCCTGTTCTGTTATTGGCTCAGCTGTTTGTGGAGGCGGGACTTCCTGCGGGGGTGCTGAATGTGGTGACGGGCAGCGTTTTGTCGCTGGGTTCTAAAGTGGCTCAAAACCCGCACGTCAGCTATGTCACTTACAGTGGCAACAAAAAGGTGGACACCCACACACACACACACACACACACACACACACACTCGAACCAATGTGTTAGTCAGTAGTGCTTATGCATCCGTTTTGATGTCTTTTTCCGGTATGCATCTGCTCCTGCATCTTCTTACTAGCTCTCATTTCACTGATCGCTTCTTTCTCGAGGAATGTTTTCCCATGCTATGACTGTGATATGCGTTTGTTTTATCTACCCTAGTTGAAACCACTTGACTGTAAGTCGCTCCGGATAAGAGGGTCTGCCAAATGACCAGAATTCTACGTAAATGTAATGGGACTGCAATTAGCTGTGTGGCGTGAACGTTTTCCATTTGGTTACGGCAGTGAATTTGACAGTTGTCCCGTGACAGTCGTGTGTGTGTGTGTGTGTGTGTGTGTGTGTGTGTGTGTGTGTGTGCTTTTGATTGAACGTCCTCTTTTCTCTCGCTCACACTAACTAGTAACTTCCCTCCAATCTCTTCTTCCTTCTTTTTCAGGATGGAGAGATTCTGTGCAGGGCCACAGCAGGCATGGGTGTTCCCGTCTCTCTCTCCCTCTCCCTCGGAGCCACCTGTCCCTTCATTATCTTTGAGTCTGCCGATATCGACAGCGCCGTGGATGGAGTGATAGAGACCGCCTTTAAGAAGAACAGAGAGGTGGAACAGATGGCTTTCTTTTCTCACACTTTATTTTTTATTTTTTTAAAGACAAATCATTGAATGAATTGAGAGATTCCGGTGAAAGAACAAGATGCAATCCGATCCATGGCCACAGGTGGTCAGTGTTGTACAGTATGACAGATTTGTACCTCTCCCTCGCTCAATTTAAAAATATATATATTTAAAGCCCCCATTTAAAGCAACCTCTCGCTGACTCAGTAGGCCTATATGACTTATCTGAACAATAGACCAATAAAATAACCTGTCCCCCCTCTCTTTCTCACCCTCTCTCAGTGCCAGTGGATGCTGTGTGTCCAGGAGTCAGTGGTGGACAGTGTTGTAGCCCGTCTGAAGGTTCGGATGGCAGGGATGAAGAGTGTTCCTCTCCTGGCCGAGGGGGACCGAAAGCTGGTGGACGCTGCAGTACAGGAGGCCCAACAGCAGGGGGCCACGGTCAGTCACGATATTTCCATTTAACATTTTAGTCATTTAGGAGAAGCTCTTATCCAGAGTGACTTACATGAGCAATTAGGGTGAAGTGCCTTGCTCAAGGGGACATCGAAGGATTTTTCACCTTGTCGGCTTCGGGATTCAAACCAGCGCTCTTTTGTTTACTGGCCCAACACTCTTAACCGCTAGGCTACCACGTACACCGAGTGTACAAAACATTAGTAACACCTACCGAATATTGAGTCGGACACCCTTTTGCCCTCGGAACAGCCTCAATTCGTCGGGGCATGGACTCTACAAGGGGTCAAGCGTTCCATGACGACTCGGGCCCCGTGTTGACTCCAATGCTTCCCACAGTTGTCAAGTTGGCTGGATGTCCTTTGGGTGCTGGACCATTATTGGTAACACACGGGAAACTGTTGAGTGTGAAAATCCCAGCGGCATTGCAGTCCTTGACACACTCAACCCGGGTTCGCCTGGCACCTACTAACATACCTCGTTTTTAAAGGCACTTCAATAGTTAATCTCGCCTATTCACTCTCTGAATGGCACACATACACAATCCATGTCTGAAAGCTGAACAATCCTTCTTTAACCTGTCTTTTCCCCTTCATCTACTCTGATTTTGAAGTGGATTTAACAAGTGACATCAATAAGGGATCATAGCTTTCACCTGGACTCACCTGGTCAGTCTGTCATGGAAAGCGGAAGTGTTCCTAATGTTTTGTACACTCGGTGTACAAACTAAATTGTAAATAAGTGGTAACCTAATTGTGTTTCGCTTGTATCAGCTGATCCAGCCGTGTCCCCCGCCCTCCTCCGGTGCTGCCTATCCCCCCACGGTGCTGTGTGGAGTAGCCCCCTCCTGCACCTGTGTGGTGACCCCATCCCCCGGCCCTCTGTTGCCCCTCCTCTCCTTCAGGAGCCACGGGGAGGGTGTCACTCTGGGTAAGGAGGACCACACCATACTGTTTCTATGACCACACCACACTCAAACACCAACCACTAATGAAACACTCATCTATCCATCTGTTTATTTGTCTTGACAGGGAACCACAGCCCTCACGGCCAGGCTGCCTCTCTCTGGACTGAAGACCTAACTCTGGCTCTGGAGGCTGCCAAGAGGTACAGGGCACACACACACACTTACTTACTTACTTACTTACTTACACACACACACACACACACTATCTTGGTCTCCCAATAGTTACCATGGCTGAAAACCTTTAGTGTGTATAATTCCTATCACCCAGAAGCCACCTGACAAAATAATGGACTATGAGATATAACACACCTTATTAACCCTTCCTCGAACCTCTCTCCCCAGCCTGTCTGTGGGTGCAGTGTGGGTAAACTCCCACTCTGTGATGGACCCTTCCCTGCCTGTCTCTGGCCACAAGGAGAGTGGCAACTGCATCGATGGAGGGAAGGAGGTATGGACAATAGCCATGTTCTGTCCCTGTCCAGAGGGAAATTTAGTTGATACTGCGTGTATTTATCCAACCTTTTCTGATATTCACACATGCCTTCGAGAGTGTCGGGCTACAGGTTGTTTGTAGGCAGTGTGCCTTATGTCGGAGTGTCTCCTAAATGACTCTTTCCTTCTCTCTTCCCAGGGTCTGTTCCAATTCCTCCGCCCTTCCTCCTCGCCTCCTCTACCCCGCTCCTCTCCAGCCTCTGTTGATTACTCCACGTTTGGAACGGCGGCATCCGCGGCCATCATTCCAGAGGGATCTAATTCATCCAGGTGTGTGTGTGTGTGTGTTTGTGTGTTTGTGTGTGTGTGTGTGTGTGTGTGTGTGTGTCTTCATTGACTTCTTTTTAAAGTTGCCTTTGTACTTATTCAGTCACTTGTAATGTTCTTAATTCCCTCTTTTCCTCCCTCCTGTTTCTATCTCTCCTTCAGTACCCCTCGTTCCTACCTGCAGTATGTGGGGGGGAAGCAGTGTAAGTCTGAGTCTGGCAGCAGTGTGTGTGTCCTGGCTCCAGGGGGAGCTGTTCTCGCCTACTGTCCCGACGGGGGGAGGAAAGACGTTCGCAACGCCGTGGAGGCGGCCATTAAGGTCCAACCTGGGTAAGCTCTGCTCTAAGCTGGATGTCAATCGAACCAAACGTCACCGACGGTGTCGTCAGGGCGTTGCCGTTCTTGACACAAACCGGTGCGCCTGGCACCTACCACCATACCCCGTTCAAAGGCACTTACATTTTTTTTTTTGTCTTGCCCATTCACCCTCTGAATGGCACACACACACAACCCTTGTCTTAAGACTTAAAAATCCTTCTTTAACCTGTCCCCTCCCCTTCATCTACGCTGGTTTTTGAAGTGGATTTAACGAGTGACATCAATAAGGGATCAAAGCTTTCAGCTGGGCTCACCTGGTCAGTCTGTCATGGAAAGAGCAGGTGTTAATAATGTTTTCTGTACTGTGTATATTTTCTCTCGCTCTCCTGACAGTTGGATGAAGAAAAGCCCTGTGGCCCGAGCTCAAAGCCTCTTCTCTCTGGCTGAGACCTTGGAGATGAAGAGGCGGGACATGGCCATGTCACTCCACTCCCAGACAGGCCTCTCATTGGAGAAGGCGGACATGGAGGTGGAGCTGAGCATCGCTCAGCTCTGTGATTGGGCCGCTCGCTGTGATAAGGAAAGGGGCGGAGTTCCGGTGAGAATTTATGTATTCTGTCCTAATAGTAGTAACGTCTGTATAATACTAGTGGCTGTTTGTGCTCAACACTTACTCACGCACCCCCAACGCTCTGGCTGGCACACAGGCCACCAACAAAGCCTCTCCACTTCAGGAGGTCATACTGTATTTAAAGTGTCTCTTCTCTAACCTCCTTTTCTCTAGTCCGTCCCACAGTCCGGTTCGGCTCTGTCCATCCCCGAGGCTCTAGGAGTGGTGGGTGTGGTTCTCCCTGACTCCTCCCCCCTCCTCTCTATGGTCTCCCTGCTGGCAGCTGCTGTTGCCATGGGCAATGCTGTCATCATGGTGCCCAGTCCAAAGTACCCCCTGCCTGCTCTAGAGTTCATCCAGGTGAGTTCTGTCCTGCCCCCTGACATTTTGATTCAGCTGTGTGCTTGTGTGCACACGCTTGCTTGTGTATGCTGTTGCGTGTGTGTGTGCATGTATTTTTGCCCAAACACATCTGTTCCCTGTCTCTCTAGGTTCTCCAGTCCTCAGATCTTCCAGGAGGCGTGGTCAGCATTATAACTGGTGGCAGAGATCAGCTGACCCAGGCTCTAGCCAATCACAGTGTCATCAAGGCCATATGGTACTGGGGGAGTATGGAGGTGTGTATGACCCCTGGATACTCACACAACAACAAATAGCACTAAATTGCATTCCAGTAGAGTATATAAATGAGCTGTGTAATCTGTCTCTCTCTCTCACACACACACACACACACAGGGTTGCCAGTTCCTACAGCACACGTGTGCCAGCCCTCTGAAGAGCCTGTGGCTTCACTGCCAGGAGAAGGATGGAGGGAGAGACTGGGCCCAGCCTCATGCCTCACTCCAGGAAGAGATGTGGAGACAGGCCGTCCAGTGGAAGAGTGTCTGGATCCCCACTGCTTAGAGAGAGAGGGCGGGAAAGAGACAGATGGGAGACAGTAGAGTGAGAGATTAAGTATATTAAAACAATAACATTTATTTGAAGTGAAGGGGGCGGGGGGTTGTAAGGGTCATTCTTAGTCGCGTTCTGGGAAGGATTTTATGTAACGGCACTTGACTATGAAACCTTCTAGGCTGTTCCAGTGGTTTCCTCCCATCAGAGGACTGTAATACTGATGACTCGGTGGTAAATGACACCAGATACATGGAGAGATGTTATAACCTGTATGGATCACTGACTTCTACCTCCAGTGCTCCTATGTCTGGTCTGAATCCTTAATAGCACTGGCGGTGATGCATTCTCTACAGGAAGCCAGCTTTAGTCAGCCAACAATGCCTTCATCGTTTTGCCTTATACTGTATGTTATCAATAAGAGATTGAGGAAGAAAAAGAAAAAAAAGTAGATTTCTGCCCCCCATGAGAAGTTAATACAGCTGTACCCGATTATTAGTACCGTATTATGTTCAACTGTAGTAGTGTTCATAATCACAAACGTAAGACATTCCTTTTGTGGGGATCTTCAATCGTGCCGGATAGGCCAGGCCTACTGTGTCAGCACGAGTAGTCTTCACGTTTTTGTCTTAATTTTTTCTTATGTCCAATTAGACATTTTTAAATATATATGATTTAAAAAGATTCTAAATAAATGTACTTCTGATGTTCAAAAGCCCTAATTAAAAGATAATCACCTCATATCTTGTGCTCTCTTTTTAAGGAGTAGGCCATCATGAGATTGCTTTTTCTGGAAGTGATTGTATGACTGGCATGTGTGTAACTTGCAGGAGGTCATGAAGATGTTTTTTTTTTTTTACCTCAATTGTATACCGTGATGAATTTAAACTGTTTGTCGCTAAATCCGGCACGACCTGGGACCATGTAAAAACAGCTAGCTGGAGCTTTTCTGAGCCCTCAGCTGCTATGAATTTAATGCTGAGGCTACATGCAGGCACCCTAGTCTGATGGCATTGTCTCACATTTCATTATTGTGTTGACCGTGCATCCTTTACGGTTATAATTGTATTATACAAGGGCAGTGCCTTTCCCACAATGTGTTCATTTCCAGGCCTAGTGCTTTATCATAGCCTTATAGCATACCTGCCATGGCTAAGGCTAGCTTCAGGCTCTACCTGAGCCTGCTTATTATACTGAACAAAAATATAAACGCAGCATGCAACAATTTAAAATATTTTACTAAGTTGGTTTGTGTAAGGAAATCAGTCAATCTGTAACAGCTATTCTCTTCCTCTTCTGAGGAGGAGTAGTAGTAGGAAGGATCGGAGGACCAAAATGCAGCGTGGTATGTATCCATAATGTAATTTAATGAGAATGAATACAAAAATACAAAAGAACAAGAGAATCCAAATGAAAACCCGAAACAGTCCCGAATGGTGCAAACACTGAAACTGAAAAATAATCACCCACAACTCAAGGGTGAAAACAGGCTGCCTAAGTATGGTTCTCAATCAGGGACAACGATTGACAGCTGCCTCTGATTGAGAACCATACCAGGCCAAACACAGAAATCCCAAATCATAGAAAAAAGAACATAGACTGCCCACCCCAACTCAACTCACGCCCTGACCATACTAAAACAAAGACAAAACAAAGGAACTAAGGTCAGAACGTGACACAATCGAAATAAATTAAGCCCTAAATCTATGGATTTCACATGACTTGGCAGGGGTGCAGCCATGGGTGGGCCTTATTACATACACAAATACTCAGCACACCCCTCTATAGTTGCCTTGTACACTTAGTATTCCAAACATTAGGAACACCCTCCTACTATTGAGTTGCATCCCCTATTGCGCTCAGATCAGCCTGAATTCGTTGAGGCATGGACTCTAAAAGGTGTCGAAAGCGTTCCATAGGGGTGCTGGCCCATGTTGACTCCAATGCTTCCCACGGTTGTCTCCAGTTGGCTGGGGTGCTGGACCATTCTTAATGCACACGGGAAGCTGTTGAGTGTGACAAACCCTGCAGTGTTGCAGTTCTTGACACACTCAAAACCGGTGCACCTGGGCACCTACCCTGTTCAAAGGCACTTAAATCTGTCTTGCCCATGGCACACATACACAACCCATGTCTCAAATGTGTCGAGGCTTAAAAATATTTATTTAACCTGTCACCTTCATCTACACTGATTGAAGTGGCTCCAACAAGTGACATCAATAAGGGATCATAGCATTCACCTGGTCAGTCTGTCATGGAAAGAGCAGGTGTTCCTGATGTTTTGTACACTGTGTATAGTCTTGTTTGTGTACGATTTGCATGCATCTCTTTCCTCCTAGAAACCGCACACCCATCTGAATATGTACCAAGCGAACAGGGGTGCATTAAGACCCGCACAGTATACAAAACAATAACACCTGCTCTTTCCATGACAGACTGACCAGGCGAAAGCTATGATCCCTTATTGATGTCACTCGTTAAATCCACTTCAAATCAGTGTAGCTCAGGCCTCTCCATCCCTGTTCCTGGAGAGCTTCCTGGAGACCCCTCCTGTAGGTTTTCACTCCAGGAACAGGGATGGAGACCCCTGGTGTAGATGAAGGGGATGAGACCACTCAGAGGGTGAATGGGCAAAGGGTATGGTAGTAGGTGCTAGCTGCACCTGTTTGTGTCAAGAACTGCAACTCTTGAGTTTCACGTTCATCAGTTTCCCATGTGTTTCAAGAATGGTCCACCACCAAAAGGACAACAGCGGGAGGCATTGAAGTCAACATGGGCCAGCATCCCTGTGGAACACATTGTGGAGTCCATGCCCCGATGAATTGAGACTGTTCTGAGAGCAAGGCGGTTGCAACTCAGTATTAGGAAGGTGTTCCTAATATTTGGTACACTCGGTGTATGTGTGTCTTTGATTAGAAATGATTTCCCTACTGTAAAGTGCCACACAGCTCAATTCCTCATTTGAAATTGGGCTCAATTCCTCATTTTGTGCTTGAAACCCCCTGCTGCCAATTACACTTTTGGTTGGTCCTGAGACAGAAGTTTGTGAAGGGGAAAAAAGTTGAACAAGGCTTATAAAGAAGAACAGAGGCGCAATACGTCATCACTCTTTTTCTCTCTTTTGTGTCGGTAATGAGGAGATATAGAAATATGGCCAACAATGTCCTCCACCTAATTTTTATAAAGTATTCTGTAACAAATATAATAATATTGTATAGTGGCCTATTCCTCTCGAGGCATGTAAAAACGGTTTGCCGCTAAATCTGGTAAGACCACGTAAAAACGTCTTGCTGGAGCTCATCTGAACCATTGGTTTCTGAGCCCTCATCCTCTATGTACTTAATGCTGAGGCTACATGCAGACACCCTAGTCTGATGGCCGTCTCTCATTTCATATTTGTGCTGATAGTGCATCATTTACTGTTAGAATCGTATGCTACAAGGGCAGTGCCTTTCCCACATTGCCAGGCCTAATGCTTTATTATAGCATTAGCCTTATAGCATACCTGACATGGCTGTCTTCAGCCTCTATCTGGACCTGCTTACTTTTCAGCCATCCGTGCTCATTGACATGTGATTCAGGCACTGCAATCATGCGTGTTTAGCTTTTGGGCCCTTCAATCAGATTAGCTTTAGCTGACATTCGTATAGCGGTTGTTTTGGCGGCGTGAGAGGTGGAATTGTGCATTGGTAGAACTGGCATTATAACTAAAGTGGACATTGCCATTGACAACACGGAGTCGCATGAACAGAAATCCCATGCAGCCTTGTTCTCCGCAATGAAACCGGGGAGGAGATTGTGGATTCCTTTTCGTCTGTTAGTATGTTAGGTCATGCGATATCAGACAGCACTGGCCAATTTTGATGAAACTTGTATGAATGATGTGTCTTGCAATAGTGGTCTGACATTTACAAAATTACACAGATTGGCCACATGGTGGCGCTATAATAAGAGATTGAAAATGCAAATGCAAAAAAATCAAAGGTCACGCCCTTCACCCCATTTGACCTAAACTCATGAAATTTGGTACACACATCAATCTCACAAGGAACAAATTTGACTCCGTGACCCATAAGGTCCACCCTGATGGATTGTCTGCCATTTTGAATTTGATAAACACTTAAAATGCTACTCTTCTGGCACCGAATGACCGATCTGCACAAAACTTGGACAAAGTACCTAGTACCTAAAACAACATGGATGTTACTGGCCAATAAACATTCACGTGGGTGTGGTCTGGTACATAAATCAGTCAAGAATATTTCTATTATAACAACATTTGGTACACGTTGTCATGACTGGCCTGTGAGGATCAGCTCTACAGAGATATCTCTCCCTCCCGCAGAGGAGGAGAGGTATGGAGGTGGGGGGTTTTATGACCTCATGCCCGTCGTAAACTAAGGCGGCAGACCAACTCCTTTCTGGTCTCTGATGCGAGAGATCGGAATGTCCTTGTTGCTTAGGGAGAATCTACTGCCCAAAAATACAGAACATCAAACAAATGGACCTTGGGACAATATATTTCATAATCCGAATTGGTGGGAATAATGATGGGTGGCATATGAAAATTAATGTCTATTTTATGGTGCTAATAAAAGTTAAGAGGATGTTATAATGAAAACAATGAAAACCTCGCTCCGGTGCAGGGCGAAGTACCCACTCCGCTCGCGGATCCGCCAGCATCGGTGGTGGCTCTGGTGTGGGACTTTGCCCCCGCCCAGACCATGGGTCCGGCCATGGAGCCGGGTAGAACGCTGTGCCCGGACTGGACCTCGGCACAGAGGAGGGCCCCGGCCATGGAGTTGGGTTGAACGCCACACCCGGACTTGTCACCGGCGCAGAGGAAGGTTCCTGCCATAGAGCGGGACTGGACGCCGTGCCTGGACTGGACATCGGTGCAGAGGAAGGCTCCTGCCATAGAGTGGGACCGGACGCCGTGCCTGGACTGGACACCGGCGCAGAGGAAGGCTCCTGCCATGGAGCTGGACTGGACGCCGTGCCTGGACTGGGCATCGGCACAGGAGAAGGCTCCGGCCATGGAGCAGGACTGGACACCGTGCCTGGACTGGACATCGGCACAGAGGAAGGCTCCTGCCCTGGAGCTGGACTGGAGAGGCACACTGGAGGCCTGGTGCGTGGAGCTGGCACAGGTGGCACCGGACTGGTGACACACACTTCAGAGCAAGTGCGAGGAGGAGATACAGGACGTACCGGACTGGGAAGGCGCACTGGAGGCCTAGTGTGTGGAGCCGGCACAGGTGGTACCGGACTGGTGACACACACTTCAGGTGCGAGGAGTTGGCACAGGACTTCCTGGGCTGTGGAGGCGTACTGGAGACCTGGTGCGTGGAGCCGGCACAACTGGTACCGAACAGATGAAACCTTCGCACGGTGAGTGCGGGGAGCTAGGACAGAACGTACTGGGCTGTGGAGGCGCACTGGAGACCAGGTGCGTGGAGCTGGCACACATGGTACCGGACATATGACACGCTCCTCAAGGCGAGTGCGGAGAGCTGGCACAGGACGTACTGGGCTGTGGAGGCGTACTGGAGACCTGGTGCATGGAGCAGGCACAGTTTTTACCAGACTGTTAGCACTCTCCTCAGGACGAGTACAGAGAGCTGACTCGGGTGGCATCAAACAGATAACACGCTCCTTAGGGTGAATGTTGTGCATCATACACCAACACAACAAAATTTCTCTCCTCCAATTTGTCCATCAGCTCCCTGACTGGCTCAGGTTCACTCCTCGGCTCCGCCGATCACCCCGTGTGGCCCTCCCCCCCAAAATATGGGCTGTCTTTTGGGCTTTCTATGTGGCCGCGAACCCCAGCGTTGTCGCTGCCCTCCCTTCTCTCCTTGCGTCTGCCGCCAAGGAAGGCGATCCTGTCCTGCCAGGATTTCCTCCCAAATCCAGGATCCTTTCCCATCCAAGATCTCCTCCCAAGTCCAGGATACCTTCTCCTCCTGGGCACGCTGCTTGGTCCTGGTGTGGTGGGATCTTCTGTCACGATCGTCGTAACAACATTCAGACCAAAGCGCAGCGTGATATGGGTTCCACATGTTTAATGAATGAAATGCACAAAAACAAGAAAGAAAGAACGAAACGTGAAGAACATGAAGTGCTCACAGGCAACTACACATAAACAAGATCCCACAAAACACAGTCGGTAAATGGCTGCCTAAATATGATCCCCAATCAGAGACAACAATAAACAGCTGCCTCTGATTGGGAACCATACCAGGCCAACATAGAAATACACACACTAGATCACCCACCCTAGTCACACCCCGACCTAACCAAAATAGAGAATAAAAAGGCTCTCTATGGTCAGGGCGTGACAGTAGTTGACAAACGGTCTATCAAAGTTGATCACATTAGCCTCCAAATAACTACACCAAAATCAGTAGCTACATACAGTGAGGGGAAAAAAGTATTTGATCTTCTGCTAATTTTGTACGTTTGCCCACTGACACAGAAATGATCAGTGTATAATTTTAATGGTATGTTTATTTGATGTTAATGTTATAAATTGATTTGCATTTTAATGAGGGAAATAAGTATTTGACCCCTCTGCAAAACATGACTTAGTACTTGGTGGCAAAACCCTTGTTGGCAGTCAGAGGTCAAACGTTTCTTGTAGTTGGCCACCAGGTTTGCACACTTCTCAGGAGGGATTTTGTCCCACTCCTCTTTGCAGATCTTCTCCAAGTCATTAAGGTTTCGAGGCTGACGTTTGGCAACTCGAACCTTCAGCTCCCTCCACAGATTTTCTATGGGATTAAGGTCGGGAGACTGGCTAGGCCACTCCAGGACCTTAATGTGCTTCTTCTTGAGCCTCTCCTTTGTTGCCTTGGCCGTGTGTTTTGGGTCATTGTCATGCTGGAATATGCTGGTGAAGGTGTCCTGTCCCCTTAGCAGAATAACACCCCCAAAGCATAATGTTTCCACCTCCATGTTTGACGGTGGGGATGGTGTTCTTGGGGCCTTCTCCAAACATGGCGAGTTGAGTTGATGCCAAAGAGCTCAATTTTTGTCTCATCTGAACACAACACGTTCACCCAGTTGTCCTCTGAATCATTCAGATGTTCATTGGCAAACTTCAGACGAGCATGTGCTTTTGTGAGCAGGGGGACCTTGCGGGCGCTGCAGGATTTCAGTCCTTCACGGCGTAGTGTGTTACCAATTGTTTTCTTGGTGACTATGGTCCCAGCTGCCTTGAGATCAAGGCAGCGTGGCTCCAGCAGCATGTCGGCACCGACCTTGGGGATGACCCAGAGGGCGAGGTGCAGGGCGATCCGGAAGGAGACGGTGGAAATCTCGTAGCATGGAAGGATCCAACACGTACTCCACCGGAACCCAGCATCTCTCCTCCGGACCATACCCCTCCCAGTCCACGAGGTACTGAAGGCACCTCACCCGGCGTCTCGAATCCAGTATGGAACGAATGCGAGGGGGTGGAGGAACCTCCCGCACCTCACTCCTGGAGTGGGCCAGCCACAACCGGCCTGAGGAGAGACACGTGGAACGAGGGGTTAATGCAGTAATCGGGGGGAAGCTGTAACCTGTAACATACCTCGTTCACTCTCCTCTGGACTTTAAATGGCCCCACAAACTGCGGACCCAGCTTCTGGCAGGACAGGCGGAGGGGCAGGTTTCGGGTCGAGAGCCAGACCCGGTCCCCCGGTGCGAACACCGGGGCCTCACTGCGGTGACCGAGGTAAGGCTGACCGAGACCCCCATACGTTCCATGAACGCCCTCCAGACCCTCGACATGAACTGGGGACCCAGATCAGACACTATATCCTCAGGCACCCCATAGTGCTGGAAGACGTGAGTAAACAGGGCCTCTGCAGTCTGTAGGGCTGTAGGGAGACCGGCAAAGGTAGGAGACGACAGGACTTAGAAAAACGATCCACAACGACCAGGATCGTGGTGTTACCCTGTGAAGGTGGAAGATTGGTTAGGAAATCCAGCGACAGGTGTGACCACGGCCATTGTGGAACGGGTAAGGGTTGTAAATTACCTCTGGGCAGGTGCCTAGGAGCCTTACACTGGGCGCACACCGAGCAGGAGGAAACATAAACCCTCACATCCTTAGCCAAAGTGGGTCACCAGTACTTCCCACTAAGACAGCGCACCGTCCGACCGAACCCAGGATGACCAGAGGAGGGTGATGTGTGGACCCAATAGATCAGCCAACGGAACGTACAGAGGCCCGGCTGGACGCTGAGGGGGAGCGAGCTCTGCACGTCACGTCCGCTCAATGTCCCTGTCTAGCTCCCACACTACCGGCGCCACCAAGCAAGAGGCGGGGAGTATGGGAGTGGGATCCATGGGCCGCTCCTCTGTCTCATACTGCGGGGACTGTGCGTCTCTACCTGGTCTGTACGAAAGGGTGAAAACAAAAGGGGTGAAAATCATGGCCCACCTTGCCTGGCGAGGGTTCAGTCTCAGGTTGCCCGAATGTACTCCAGATTGCGGTGGTCAGTCCAGATGAGAAAAGGGTGTTTAGCCCCCTCAAGCCAATGTCTCCATGCCTTCAATGCCTTGATGACAGCCAACAGCTCCCAGTCCACAACGTCATAGTTTTGCTCTGCCGGGCTGAGCTTCTTCAAGAAGAAGACACAGGGGCAGAGCTTTGGGGGCGTACTGGAGCGCTGAGAGAGCACCACTCCTATCCCAGTCTCGGATGCATCCACCTCCACTATGAACGCCGAGATAAACAGAGCCCTTAGTTGCCCAAAAGCCCTGTCTGCCTGAACTGACCACTGCATACAGACAGGACCCCCCTTCAGCAGTGAGGTAATTGGAGCAGCCACCTGACCAAAACCCTGGATAAAGGTCCGGTAGTAATTGGCAAACCCTAAAAATCGCTGCACCTCCTTTACCGTGGTGGGAGTCGGCCAATTACGCAAGGCTGAAATGCGGTCACTCTCCATCTCCACCCCTGATGCGGAAATGCGATACCCTAGGAAGGAGACGACTTGCTGAAAGAACAGGCATTTCTCAGCCTTGACGTACAGTTCATGCTCCAACAGTCGTCCAAGTACCCTGCACACCAAGGACACATGCTCGGCGCGTGTAGCGGAGTATATCAGAATGTCATCGATATGCACCACTACACCCTGCCCGTGCAGGTCCCTGAAAATCTCATCTACAAAGGATTGGAAGACTGATGGAGCATTCATCAATCCGTACGGCATGACGAGCTACTCATAATGCTCTGAGGTGGTACTAAACGTTGTCTTCCTCTCCCGGATATGCACCAGGTGGTATGCGCTCCTGAGATCCAGTTTTGTGAAGAAGCGCGCCCCCGTGCATTGACTCAATCGCCGTGGTGCAGACCTCCATCCTTCTTCTTCACAAAAAAGAAACTTGAGGAGACAGGTGAAGTGGAGGACCGAATGTACCCCTGATGCAGGGATTCAGAGACACATGTCTCCATAGCCACCATCTCCGCTTGCAACAGGCGATACACGTGACTCCTGGGAAGTGCAGCGTCTACCAGGAGATTTATCGCACAATCCCCCTGTCGATGGGGTGGTATTGAGTCGCCTTCTTTTTACAGAAGGCGAGAGCCAAATTGGCATATTCGGGGGGGATGCGCACAGTGGAGACCTGGTCTGGACTTTCCACCATAGTTGCACCAACGGAAACCCCTACACACCTCCCCGAGCACTCTCGCGACCACCCTGTGAGAGCCCTCTGTTGCCATGAAATGGTTGGGTCATGACGAGCCAACCAGGGAAGGCCCAGTACCACGGGAAACGCAGGAGAGTCAATGAGAAAGAGACTGATTCTCTCCTCGTGACTCCCCTGCATCACCATGGCCAGGGAGATAGTGGTTTCCCTGATTAGTCCGGACCCCAATGGTCGACTATCCAGAGCATGAACTGGGAAAGGTCTGACCACAGGAATAATGGGGATCGCTAAACAAAGAGCGAGAGCTCTGTCAATAAAATTCCCAGCTGCGCCTGAATCGACAAGCGCCTTATGCTGGGGATGCGGGGGGAAATCAGGAAAACAAACAGGTTGGACAACAGAGGACTCTGGATGATAGTGGTGCAGACTCACCTGGGGTGACGCCAGAGTGCCCTGCCTGTTGCCTCGACTCCCAGAGGAACCAACCCGGCACCGACCGGCAGTGTGCCCTCTGCGGCCATAGATGGTGCACGAACTGGAACCATAGGCGGAAATCCCAGGGGGACTGGGGAGACACGACCCCCCCATCCTGGGAAAATATGATTTGTCCCCCCCAATATATCACTGTAAACATAACTATGTAATTTCAATAATATTAATAATACGCAATGAAAGTACTTGTGCTGATTATAGACACTTAATAGCGCTTTTTTAAGTTTCAAAAGATTGGGACCCCCCGACCTTTTCTTCAAAATTGTTTGATTCACTGCCAGTTCTTTAGCTGGCAAGGTAATAGAGGGTTCGTATCTACTGTCCGAAAGGCACTCAATGCACGTAACTGACGTGAGGTTAATCCAGTCAATCGCGCCATATCAATGTTTCTTTTTAAAATCTTGGCAGCGTTCACACACTAGCTGAATTTACAGAGCTAGCGCAAACTAAAGCAAACATTGACTATCAAGCTAGCTAGTACCTATTCCATTTATGTGGCATCGTCAAAGATGGAATCTTTGCTATCGTCAGTTTATTCCAAGATCAGCATGCTGCTGTCGTGTTTCAAAGTCCCTGTGATAAGGTTAGCGATAAACTGAACAGAACTGCACCCTCTTCTACCATTGTCTAAAATATTTTTAATGGTCTCGTTGCAAAAGCTAAATTGTCGCCAGGTAACTTTTATATTTTTATTTCACCTTTATTTAACCAGTTACATACTGGACTGATAAGGAACAGTGCTATAACTATTATTATTATTAGTAGTATTATAATGATTTAAACATTTGAACAAGTTGGGACAACCCTTCAGTTAACTTCTGTACCTATCAATTATCCAGTAGAAGTGATTATGGTTCCTCAATATACATTTAACATATTACAACGTAGGCTGTGTTACAGTGTCCCCCTCAGGAATTGCTCTTGAGAAAATTTCATGTAATTGTCCCCTCCAAAGTTGATATCAGATTTTTGCGCCTGACTGGTGGTCGAAGACTGCCCGGAAACGGCGGGTGAACTCTGTGAAGTCCTCCAACACCTCATCTCCTTCTCCCCACACGGCGCTGGTCCACTCCAGAGCTCTCCCTGAGAGGCACGAGATGAGGGAGGACACCCTCTCTCTTCCCGAGGGAGCCGGGTAAACGGTGTCCAGGTATAGGTCCAGCTGTAACAGGAAACCCTGGCAACATGCCGCCTTCCCATCATACACCCCGGGAAGGGCGAGACGCATCCCACTGGGACCGGTTGCAGGAGGAGTGAGTAGTGGAGGTTCGGTTTGAGTTGTTGAAGGCGCTAGAGGACCTCCCGGTCTCTCCCAGCGGTTCAGGGTCTGGATAACTTGATCCATGATTGCACCGAGATGGTGGTTCACTTTCGCTTGCTCCTGGATGCGTTCCTCGACCCCTATACCAGGGGTATCTGTTCCTGCTGACTCCATAACGGGTCGTGAATTATTTCAGGGGTGTTTAACTGGTGGCAGGAAAGTCAAACGCAGGAGAGCAGAACTTGGTGATTAGCCGGAGCAGTTACATTTATCAAACTAATGGCTTACAAAACAACAAACACATGGGTACAAAACCTGTAACGCACCAGTAAAACATAGCACAAGTACTTACAATAAACAATTCCGGACAAGGACATGGGGGAAAAAGAGTGAAAATATACAACATGTAATTAAGGTATTGAAACCAGGTGTGTGCTAAAACAAGACCAAACAAATGGAACATGAAAAATGGATCGGCGATGGCTAGAAGACCGCCGAACACCGCGCAAACAAGGAGAGGAACCAACTTCGGCAGAAGTCGTGACATAAAGGATAAGTTTGCTTGTTTGAAACTTATCACTGACAACTTCAGCATTTTAGGTAACCTTTCCCCTAACCTTAAACCTTTCATCTAAATCCTAATCTTAACCTTCGACCTAACCCGAACTTTAACCCCTAGCCTAGCTAACATTAGCCACCTACCGTTAGCCACAACAAATTGGAATTCGTAACATATATGTATTGCAAATTCCTAACATATCGTACAAATTGCAATTCGTAACATAAAGTACAATTTGCAGTTCGTAACATATTATACGAAAAGGATGATGGACTTCCACAAATGAAAACATACCATACAAAACATATCATACTAATTAGAGTATCCCAGATTTACATTTACTACGTTACGTCTACCCCTGAGTCCAGGTTGTTCTAAGTGACCTTGTTTTAGCAGAAGGGCAAACAGAGCATTAAATAGCATTTTATAAAGTATTTTCTTAATTTTTTTAATGCAAATCTTTTCAGGAATATTCAACCCAGAGAACATGTGTTAAGTTGTCACGACCGGGTCCATCATGTGACCAGCCGCTAAAGGTTATAAACAGTAAGTGATACTGTAAATAGTTATCCATTACATAACTCTCAGTGCTAGAGGCGTCACTACAAACCTTGGTTCGATTCCAGGCTGTATCACAACCGGCCGTGATTGGGAGTCCCACAGGGTGGCACACAATTGGCCTAGCGCCGTCCGGGTTAGGGTTTGGCCGTGATAGGCCGTCATTGTAAATAAGATTTTGTTCTTAACTGACTTGCCTAGTTAAATATTTTTTTTTTACAATGACGGCCTACCCCGACCAAACTCTCCCCTAACCCGGACGATCCTGGTCCAATTGGTTCCCGAGTGGTGCAGCGGTCTACGGCACTGCATCTCAGTGCAAGATGTGTCACTACAGTCCCTGGTTCAAATCCAGGCTGTATTACATCTGGCTGTGATTGGGAGTCCCATAGGGCGGTGCAGAATTGACCCAGTGTCATCCAGGATAGGCCATAATTGTAAATAAGTTGTTCTTAACCGACTTGCCGAGTTAAATAAAGGTAAAAACTATGTAATTATTTAATTCAGAAACATTTTTTTTTTTTATTAAACTTCTTTGCAGCGTTTAATGTTATTGATCATAATCTGCTGCTGGAAAAAGCGTAAGTGTTATGGCTTTACATCCCCTGCTATATTGTGGATCAAGAGTTACTTGTCTAACAGAACACAGAGGGTGTTCTTTAATGGAATCCTCTCCAACATACCTCAGAAGACATGCCACCAGGTCTCTTCACAGTCCCCAAGTTTAGAACAGACTATTGACTATTGGAGGTACGCAGTACTACAGAGAGCCATGACATGGCTACTATTCCACATCAAGTAAATCAAGCAAGCAGTAAAATCATATTTAAAAACACAATAACATCAAAATAGACACACGTGGATTTTGTTGTAGAAGATATGTGGTAGAGTAGTGGCCTGAGTGTCAACGTGTTGTGAAATCTGTTTCGTAATGTAACGTTATTGTATTGAACTGCCTTTATTTCACTGGACCCCGGGAAGAGTAGCTGCTGCCTTGACAGCAGGGAAAAGGGATCCATAACACAAATGTTTGTTAATTCGGCTTGTCACCAAAAGCACTCACAAACTTCTACAGATGCACAATTGAGAGCATACTGGCGGGCTGTATCACCGCCTGGTACGGCAACTGCTCCGCCCACAACCGTAAGGCTCTCCAGAGGGTAGTGAGGTCTGCACAACGCATCACCAGGGGCAAACTACCTGCCCTCCAGGACACCTACACCACCCGATGTTACAGGAAGGCCATAAAGATCATCAAGGACAACAACCACCCGAGCCACTGCCTGTTCACCTCGCTATCATCCAGAAGGCGAGGTCAGTACAATGCATCAAAGCTGGGACCGAGAGACTGAAAAGCAGCTTCTATCTCAAGGCCATCAGACTGTTAAACAGCCACCACTAACATTGAGTGGCTGCTGCCAACACACTGTCATTGACACTGACCCAACTCCAGCCACTTTAATAATGGGAATTGATGGGAAATGTCAAATATATCACTTGCCACTTTACAATGCTACCTAATATGTTTACATACCCTACATTATTCATCTCATATGTATACGTATATACTGTACGCTATCATCTACTGCATCCTTATGTAATACATGTATCACTAGCCACTTTAACTATGCCACTTTGTTTACATACTCATCTCATATGTATATACTGTACTCGATACCATCTACTGTATCTTGCCTATGCTGCTCTGTACCATCACTCATTCATATATCTTTATGTACATATTCTTTATCCCCTTACACTGTGTATAAGACAGTAGTTTTGGAATTGTTAGATTACTTGGTTATTACTGCATTGTCGGAACTAGAAGCACAAGCATTTCGCTACACTCGCACTAACATCTTCTAACCATGTGTATGTGACAAATAACATTTGATTTTATTTAATTAAGGAAGATGTAATTTAGTCAGGTGCCTTCTAGTAGCCTTTTGGGTACTTCAAATTATCACAAATCTCAGGCCCTCCATGTGGCTTTATCACATTTAAAATATAATGACAAAGCTGCAAAATATTACCCTAAATAAAAACCATTACTTTATGTACTCAAATATTTTACCATGTCAGTATTTCATGGCTGTAAATGTTGGTGGCAGTTGTGTAAAGACAAATGGATGAGTGGCAGAATGATTGAAAATGCCATTGTTGATCAAACACATTTAATTAGGCTATTTTCCCCTTCAACCACCTGGTCTATCCACTAGAAACCCATGTACTATATGGACACATGAAAAATAGAAATATTTTCAGTTAAAGTATAAATTACCAAAGTTAGACTGCCTGTTAATTACAGAACACTTAAGTAATTGGTAAATTACCAGTAGCTTTGCAACCATATGACAGCTCCAATAAGCCCTTTATGGTGAACGAGAGGCATTAGGATTTCTATTGTGATTATTCAGTTAGTTCACTGGTAGGAGAGCAATTGGGCACTACCAACTGAAACAAAATTAGTCAAGATTTAATGTGTCAGTAAGAGCCGAACTTCCTATCACTAGAGAAATACGGCATATGTATTTACCTCGAGGGCGTCTAATAACCTGTTGAGATGCACAGAGTTCAGGTAGTTAACTGTAGTTACCCATTTCACTTTTATGGGTAGAGTTGACAGTTAAACGTAATTGACATGTGGTCTTCACATTTCTTGCCCTCTGGTGAGAGGTAATGTCCTTTATAAAACATGTTGAACTTTCCCTATTGTTATGACCCTCAGTCACTAGTAGATCTACAATTGCCAGTATTTATCATTGGTATGAAGATGCTCAGTAAAAGGGCAAAGCATCTCAATAGACTGATACAAAATCCATTACTACAGGTCAACACTTAGAAAACAAACTTTAGGGATCTTTTTTTTTTATTGTTTTACAAGATGCCTTGCCTCATACAGTAGTGTTGTCAACAAAAACATCAATGTCACAGCAGTGTTGCACTGCACCAGTTTAACACTCTCCCCTCCCTATAAATGTAAAGCCAGTAGGATCTATCAGAGAAGCCAGGTGTCCTGCTCTGAGCCTGGAGGCCGTAGCCTGGGGATGGAAGTGGTTTAGCTCTGGCCTCCCAGGGTGTGCTTGTCAAACAGGTACTCTACCATCTTGTTTTTGACAGCATCCATCTTGGTGAGGTTGGTGATGTGGTCTCCCAGCTTCTTAATGGCCTCCACCTGCTCTCTCAGGTAATGGGTCTCCAGGAAGTCACACAGCTAAAGAGGGAAAACACAGGACAGACAAGATAATGACTACATACTACTGTAGATCCAGTAACACACAGGAGCCTGGTAGTAATGGCATAAGTGCAGATAATGAGGTGTTTACAGCTGTCTAACTCCTGCACGAGCTGCATCGTGTGTGTAAAGTGGCATTCATGCGTCTAAAGAGGCAGGTCACACAATCATGTGTAATTAGTTAGCAGAGGTACAACAACCTGATCAGCTCCTGGGACAGTACCTGTATTCTATGTAATGATATTACTTACATGGGGGTCAACCTTGTCAGAGGCAATCTTGTGCAGGTCCAGTAGGGCCTGGTTCACATTCTTCTCCAGCTGCAGAGCACACTGCATGGCCTCCAGCCCATTGCCCCACTCATCACGTTCTGGCTTCTACACAGGACAGTGAACACAGAAGGGTTAGGGACTACTAGCAGATGTTTCTATACATAATTCAAAGTCAGTTCAATCAGTATATCTGACAAACTGGAACCAATGTAGAAAGATCAAGATTTAGTCATTTTAACAGTCACTACGAACAACCACATAAGCTGGAGTTTATGAAGCACATCATGGGTCCGGTGTGGCTCCATTGGGCAATTGAGTGGAAAAACATTGCCTGGAACAGCCAGTTAAGTTTACTGCACAGTCCCCAGACCTCAAACCAATAGAGAATCTTTGGGATGAGATGGAACGGGCTGTTCACAGCATGACTATATCACCGCACAATCTGCAGCGGCTGCCTGATGCCATTGTGTCAGCATGGACCAACATCCCTAGGGAACATTTGACACCTTGTAGAATGTCCCAAATAATTCAGGCTGTTCTGGAGGCAAACAGGAGTCTGAGTAGATGTGTTGAACAACTTAATTCGCACTCATTAGACTTTACCGCGATACACTACATAAGCCCACACTCAAGCATATTCACACATACTGATTGCCAAGTCACTTTAACCCTTACATACTGTCAACTACATTATACCCCTGCACATTGTCTCAGTACTTCTTGTATTTTGCCTTGTTATTCTTTGCGTTACCATTTCCTTCTGTATTTAGCAAGTATCTCCTTAACACTGCAATGTTGGGAATGGTCTCGTAAATACGCATGTCACTGTAAAGTCGACACCCGTTGTATTCAGTGCAATTGACCAATAAAATTTGTTTTGAAACTGGGCAGTGAGCAGATATTATATTAACATTGGGAGAGTTTGGATAGAGTAGATTGAGTTACACCCCTCGTGCTCTTTCAGTTCAGTGGTTATGACGGAATGGAGGCAGTGTGTTCAGGCTAGAGGTCGACCGATTAATCGGAATGGCCGATTAATTAGGGCCGATTTCAAGTTTTCATAATAATGGGAAATCTGTATTTTTGGGCGCCGATTTAAAATTACACCTTTATTTAACTAGGCAAGTCAGTTAAGAAATCATTCTTATTTTCAATGATGGCCAGGAACAGCGAGTTAACTGCCTTGTTCAGGGGCAGGACAGATTTTCACCTTGTCAGTTCGGGAGAACCAATCTTGCAACCTTACAGTTACCTAGTCCATCACAATAACGACCTGCCTCTCTCTCCTTGCACTCCACAAGGAGACTTCCTGTTACGCAAATGCAGTAAGCAAAGGTAAGTTGCTAGCTAGCATTAAACTTCTTATAAAAAATCAATCATAATCACTAGTTACCACACATGGTTGATGATATTACTAGATATTATCTAGCGTGTCCTGTGTTGCATATAATCTGACTGAGCGGTGGTCAACAGAAGCAGAAGCGTAAACATTAATTCAAACAGCACTTTCGTGCGTTTTGCCAGCAGCTCTGCGTTGTGCGTCAAGCATTGCACTGTTTATGACTTCAAACCTATCAACTCCCGAGATGAGGCTGGTGTGACCGAAGTGAAATGGCTGGCTAGTTCACACGCACTAATAGCGTTTCAAACTTCTCTGAGCCTTGGGGTGGTTGTTTCCCCTTGCTCTTGCATGGCTAACGCTGCTTCGATGTGGTGGCCGTTGTCATTGTGTTGCTGGTTCGAGCCCAGGGAGGAGCGAGGAGAGGGACGGAAGCTATACTGTTACTGGCAATACTAAAGTGCCTATAAGAACATCCAATAGCCAAAGCTTAATGAAATACAAATGGTATAGAGAGAAATAGTCCTATAATAACTACAACCTAAAACTTCTTACCTGGGAATATTGATATATATACAGCTTTCATACATTCTCATGTTCTGAGCAAGGAACTGAAATGTTAGCTTTCTTACATAGCACATACTGCACTTTTACATTCTTCGCCAACACTTTGTTTTTGCATTATTTAAACCAAATTGAACATGTTTCATTATCTGCTTGAGGCCAAATTGACTTTTATGTATTATATTAAGTTATAATAAGTGTTCATTCAGTATTGTTGCAATTGTCATTACTACAACTTTCAAAAAAAATTTGATTTTATTTATTAAATCGGCCGATTAATCGTATCGGCTTTTTTCGGTATTGGCGTTGAAAAATCATAATCAGTGGACCTCTAGTTCAGGCCCAAGCAGTAAGGACATTATCTCCTCTAATACCAGGGCAGCCACACAGGGCCTGCCTTACAATGAACTCAGTATTAACATGAATGACTACTAATCCAAAACAACTTCACAGTATTAGAAAAAAAGGCTCTAGATTGACTATAAAGGGTTCTTTAGACTTCTTGCCATAGATTATAGATCAGCCACTTGGTTCCAGGTAGAACCTTTTTTACTGAGACAAGAACCATTTCAACCAGAGAACCCTCTACGAAGATGTTTACGTTCTTTTTGTTGCGCAGTATAAAAAGTAAATGTGTTTTTCGACGCTCAGGCGCTCACCTTGATGTCCTGGAGTAAAATGCGTCCACCTCTCTTATTCTGGAAGGAGAGTAGCTTGTCGGCGTGCTCCCGCTCCTCGTTGCTGTTCTCCTTGAAGAAATGCGCGAAGCCAGGCAGAGCCACATCGTCACGGGAGAAATAGAAAGCCTGCGTGGACAGACAAAAATGTGTTTAGAAACAACTGTTCCAGGACGCATTCTATTAGTGAGGGATCTAAAACATGATTGACACAGCAATATGATCCGGAAAATCATTGCCGACGTTTTAACCTGCCAATTAACCTGTCAAGGAGATACGCACTGTCCAAGGATATATTTATGAGCTTTATTTGAATGATACGTCTACCTCAAAGCTGTTAGTTGCCTAGGCGTACAGAAAAATACTTAAACCCAGGCATAATAATAATAATAATAATAATAGGTAAAGCAAGAAACTGTTCCTCTTGGTAGCAAATTACAGTCCCCTTACCATTGAAGTGTAGGTGTAGGAGGCAAACATTTCCATGTTGATCATCCGGTTGATTGCAACTTCGCAATCGTGGTGATAGTTCTGGCGGACCTGAGACTCCATTTTCATTTTATATCAAAATTAACGGTACAAATAAAGAAATTCTTAGATTATTTTACTAAGACAGTTCAAGTAAGTGTTACGTTATCAATCCGGAATGTTATATGGCCCGGGCAGAAGAGTTCCGTTCAATCACTGTTGAAGCAAAAAAATCTTCGTGCGTCTTCCCAGAGTTGTGAACTGGAAGGAGCCTTGTTCGCTCTATTTATTGTTCCAAGCGGACCGCGTCAGTGAAATCCACCCTCTTCTTCGATGAGATTTAATGGCAGGTTGGCATCCAATACATGTTGCATTACCGCCACCTACTAGACTGGAGTATAACTCTCTTATACTTTGCTTTTTTAAACATGTTTTATCAACAACCACACCAACCAAACATACAACAAATACCCTACCATCTAACACTACACTCACACAAATATATATAATAAAAACCATACTCCCCAATTTACATCTATTTAGTCATACTTCAGGCCAACAGCATGAAAGGATGGGACACCACCACTTAACACACCCTGTAACTCAAAATAAATCAAATCAAATGTTATTAGTCACATGCGCCAAATACAACAGGTGAAATGCTTACCACCTTTCACTTCCATTTCTCCTCCTGTCTTCAACTCACTCTGTTTACACGTTCTACCATTCTTCTTTAACAAACCATCTCATTTTATCCCACCATTTTTAACCGACTCCCCCTCTTCCTCCCTCTCTCTCTTAGACCTCCTCTGCCTCTCTTTTCGCCTCCAATTCTTCTTCCGTATTCCAAGTCAAATCAAATCCAATCAAATTTGATTTGTCACATGCGCCAAATTCAACCTTACAGTGAAATGCTTACTTTACAAGCCCTTAACCAACAAAGCAGGTTTTAAGGAAATACATAAAAAAGTAAGAGATAAGAATAACACATAATTAAAGAGGAGCAGTAAATAACTATAGCTGGGCTATATGCAGGGGGTACCGGCACAGAGTCAATGTGTGGGGGCACCCGTGTCGAGGTAATTGAGGTAGTATGTGTATGTAGGTAGAGTTATTAAAGTGACTATGCATAGATAATAACAGAGAGTAGCAACAGTGTAGAATATGGGGGGGAGGGGGCAATGTAAATGGTCTGGGTAGCCATTTGATTAGATGTTCGGGAGTCTTATGGCTTTGGGGTAGAAGCTGTTTGGACCTAGACTTGGCGCTCCGGTACCACTTGCTGTGCGGTAGCAGAGAGAACAGTCTATGACTAGGGTGTCAGGAGTTTTTTAACAATGTTTGGGGTCTTCCTCTGACACCGCCTGGTATAGAGGTCCTGGATGGCAGGAAGCTTGGCCCCGGTGATGCTTTTTAAAAAAATGTTTTAACCTTTATTTAACCAGGCAAGTCAGTTAAGAACAAATTCTTATTTTCAATGACAGCCTGGGAACAGTGGGTTAACTGCCTGTTCAGGTGCAGAACGACAGATTTGTACCTTGTCAGCTCGGGGTTTGAACTCGCAACCTTCCGGTTACTAGTCCAACGCTCTAACCACTAGGCTACCCTGCCGCTCTGTCGTGCCTTGCGGTCGGAGGCCGAGCAGTTGCCATACCAGGCAGCGATGCAACCCGCCAGGATGCTCTCGATGGTGCAGCTGTAAAACCTTTTGATGATCTGAGGACCCATGCCAAATCTTTTCAGTCTCCTGGTTTTGTCGTGTCCTCTTCACAACTGTCTCGGTGTGCTTGGACCATGTTGGTTTGTTGGTGATGTTGACGCCAAGGAACTGATCCACTACAGCCCCGTCGATGAGAATGGGGGCGTGCTCAGTCCTCCTTTTCCTGTAGTCCACAATCCAATTGTGCGCCGCCCTATTGGACTCCTGATCACGGCTGGTTGTGAAACAACCTGGGATCGAACCAGGGTCTGTAGTGATGCCTCTAGCACTGATATGCAGTGCCTCAGACCGCTGTGCCACTCGTGAGCCCAATATAGTCAATCAAACTCAAATACCAATATTTTTCTGTATTACCTTAAACTCTTGATCTAACTCTAACAGTTCAGAAACTCACCACCAAACCCTTCACGCAGGTTTGAGACAGACATTTTGGCTTTTGTAGAAATGGTATTTGATATACAGCTTTCAGTTTCAAATGACATATTGTAGTTGACAAATGGTCTTTCAAAGTTGATCACATTAGCCTCCAAATAACTACACAAAATCAGTAGCTACATACATCTAACCATACATAGGTTATTAAGCTAAAACTGTGAAGTGGAAAACGTTTTACAGCCAATGAAAATCAAAGACGACAGTTATAAAGTAACCTTCCTAACAACTTTAGTTCACATGACCTGATCTTCCACAACTGTTGACAGGGTGCTTTCAGGGTGCTGAGTTATTGCTCAATACAGCCACGTAGTTGAAACGTCAATGGTATTCATAAGAACTAGGTCTTCTGGGGCAGTATGCATCAAATGTCTCAGTGCTGATTTAGTTTCAGTTTTTGTCTTTTAGATCATATTGAATAACATTACATCTAATCCTATTCTGACAACAGGCTTGATACCTTTATACAGCCCCTGGTCTGTACTGGCCTAGTATGTAAGGTAGTGCCTCTACTCCAATTGTTTGAGAACAGAATCACCTTTTTCCTAATATGTAACCCAAAACAGGATCTATCAATCAGTTTGTCATATCTACTATCTAGGTTCATTGTTTGTTGAAAAATGATAAAGCTGCTTCAAATGGGCTAAGGGTCTTCAACATAGATAATCCTTGAAGTATGCGCCCTGCTCTCTGTTACTTTGATCAACTGTTCTAGACTGAACCTCACTTTATAGTGTAATGCGGACGACACAACAGTGGTAGGCTTGATTACCAACAACGACGACACGGCCTACAGGGAGGAGGTGAGGGCCCTCGGAGTGTGGCGTCAGGAAAATAACCTCACACTCAACGTCAACAAAACTAAGGAGATGATTGTGGACTTCAGGAAACAGCAGAGGGAACACCACCCTATCCACATCGATGGAACAGTAGTGGAGAGGGTAGCAAGTTTTAAGTTCCTCGGCATACACATCACAGACAAACTGAATTGGTCCACTCACACAGACAGCATCGTGAAGAAGGCGCAGCAGCGCCTCTTCAACCTCAGGAGGCTGAAGAAATTCGGCCTGTCACCAAAAGCACTCACAAACTTCTACAGATGCACAATCGAGAGCATCCTGGCGGGCTCTATCACCGCCTGGTACGGCAACTGCTCCGCCCTCAACCGTAAGGCTCTCCAGAGGGTAGTGAGGTCTGCACAACGCATCACTGGGGGCAAACTACCTGCCCTCCAGGACACCTACACCACCCGATGTTACAGGAAGGCCATAAAGATCATCAAGGACATCAACCACCCGAGCCACTGCTTGTTCACCCCGCTATCGTCTGCTAAATGACTTAAATGTAAATGTAAGGCGAGGTAGGTACAGGTGCATCAAAGCTGGGACAGAGAGACTGAAAAACAGCTTCTATCTCAAGGCCATCAGACTGTTAAACAGCCACCACTAACATTGAGTGGCCGCTGCCAACACACTGACACTGACTCAACTCCAGCCACTTTAATAATGGGAATTGATGGGAATGATGTAAATATATCACAAGCCACTTTAAACATTGCTACCTTATATAATGTTACTTACCCTACATTATTAATCTCATATGCATACGTATATACTGTACTCTATATCATCGACTGCATCCTTATGTAATACATGTATCACTAGCCACTTTAACTATGCCACTTTGTTTACATACTCATCTTATATGTATATACTGTACTCGATACCATCTACTGTATCTTGCCTATGCTGCTCTGTACCATCACTCATTCATATATCCTTTTGTACATATTCTTTATCCCCTTACACTGTGTATAAGAGAGTAGTTTAGGAATTGTTAGTTACATTACTTGTTGGTTATTACTGCATTGTCGGAACTAGAAGCACAAGCATTTCGCTACACTCGCATTAACATCTGCTAACCATGTGTATGTGACAAGTAAAATTTGATTTGATTTAATGTTTTCATTATGAGTGCAAAGGTTTGGAGGCAATGAGACAAAGCCTCTTCAGACTGTTGGGAGTGACAGTAGACTTATGCTGAAAATTGTGCTACAAAAGGGCTGTGACATACTTGGAATTCTTTCTTTTTGGTGAAAATGACATCACTTTTGGACTAAATGATGTTTCATGCTTAAAGGATAAGTTTGCTTGTTTGAAACTCATCACTGACAACTTTAGCATTTGAGCTAACCCTTCCCCTAACCTTAAAACGTTTAATCTAAATCCTCTTGCACTGAGATGCAGTGCCTTAGACCACTGCACCACTCGGGAGCCAATTGAATAGGGATCTTCCGGGTTAGGGGAGAGTTTGGCCGGGGTAGGCCGTCATTGTAAAATAAGAATTTGTTATTTTTTTATTTCACTTTATTTAACTACGCAAGTCAGTTAAGAGCAAATTCTTATTTTCAATCACGGCCTACCGTGGCCAAACCCTAACCCGGACGACGCTAGGCCAATTGTGTGCCACCCTGTGGGACTCACAATCACGGCCGGTTGTGATACAGCCTGGAATCGAACCAGGGTTTGTAGCGACTCCTCTAGCACTGAGAGTTATGGAATGGTTAACCATTTACAGTATTACTTACTGTTTATAACTTTTTGCGGCTGGTCACATGATGGACCCGGTTGTGACAACTTAACACATGTTCTCTGGGTTGAACATTACAGAAAAGATTTGCGTAAAAGATTTGCATGTAAAATAAAAAATATACTTTGTAAAACACTATTTTAATGCTCTGTTTACCCTTCTGCTAAAACAAGGTCACTTAGAACAACCTGGACTCAGGGGTAGACGTAACATAGTAAATGTAAATCTGGGATACTCCAATTAGCATGATATGTTTTGATTGGTATGTATTCATTTGCTGAAGTCCATTATCCATTTCTTATGTTATGTTACAAACTGCATTTTGTACAATGTGTTAAGAATTTTAAAACATATGATATGTTATGAAATCCAATTTGTTGTGGCTAACGTTAGGTTGGTTTATCAACTCCCAACCACTTGTTTCTTAACCACACAACCATTTTAAAGTTGACAGGAGAGGAGTATGTCACTGCATGAAGATGGTATGTCCTACTGAGATTTGAACTCCGAATGCAGGATTCATAGTCCTGAGCCATCAAACCCAACACAGAGTATTTTCTGAAGTGTTCAGATTTTCCTGTCATTTGTTCCCCTGGCTCAACAGTTGGAGATGAGATGATTGGTAGGCCATGTGAATAATTCAGCACAAAATCAAGGAAGGTTCTACTGATATTTGAACTCAGATCACTGGATTCAAAGAGCAGCGTGCTAACAATCACACCATAGAATCATATGCTAAATCCAATTTGGAATTGTCCAGAGATTTGAACTCGGAATGCAGGAATCAGATTCCTGAGTGATAACATTTACATTTACATTTACATTTAAGTCATTTAGCAGACGCTCTTATCCAGAGCGACTTACAAATTGGTGCATTCACCTTATGACATCCAGTGGAACAGCCACTTTACAATAGTGCATCTAAATCTTTTAAGGGGGGTGAGAAGGATTACTTGATCCTATCCTAGGTATTCCTTAAAGAGGTGGGGTTTCAGGTGTCTCCGGAAGGTGGTGATTGACTCCGCTGTCCTGGCGTCGTGGGGAGTTTGTTCCACCATTGGGGGCCAGAGCAGCGAACAGTTTTGACTGGGCTGAGCGGGAACTGTACTTCCTCAGTGGTAGGGAGGCGAGCAGGCCAGAGGTGGATGAACGCAGTGCCCTTGTTTGGGTGTAGGGCCTGATCAGAGCCTGGAGGTACTGAGGTGCCGTTCCCCTCACAGCTCCGTAGGCAAGCACCATGGTCTTGTAGCGGATGCGAGCTTCAACTGGAAGCCAGTGGAGAGAGCGGAGGAGCAGGGTGACGTGAGAGAACTTGGGAAGGTTGAACACCAGACGGGCTGCAGCGTTCTGGATGAGTTGTAGGGGTTTAATGGCACAGGCAGGGAGCCCAGCCAACAGCGAGTTGCAGTAATCCAGACGGGAGATGACAAGTGCCTGGATTAGGACCTGCGCCGCTTCCTGTGTGAGGCAGGGTCGTACTCTGCGGATGTTGTAGAGCATGAACCTACAGGAACGGGCCACCGCCTTGATGTTAGTTGAGAACGACAGGGTGTTGTCCAGGATCACGCCAAGGTTCTTAGCGCTCTGGGAGGAGGACACAATGGAGTTGTCAACCGTGATGGCGAGATCATGGAACGGGCAGTCCTTCCCCGGGAGGAAGAGCAGCTCCGTCTTGCCGAGGTTCAGCTTGAGGTGGTGATCCGTCATCCACACTGATATGTCTGCCAGACATGCAGAGATGTGATTCGCCACCTCGCCATTGTACTTCCGGCGCCGACTGAGATGGCCGCCTCGCTTCGCGTTCCTAGGAAACTATGCAGTTTTTTGTTTTTTACGTGTTATTTCTTACATTAGTACCCCAGGTCATCTTAGGTTTCATTACATACAGTCGAGAAGAACTACTGAATATAAGATCAGCGTCAACTCACCATCAGTACGACCAAGAATATGTTTTCCGCGACGCGGATCCTGTGTTCTGCCTTACAAACAGGACAACGGAATGGATCGCTTGCAGCGACCCAAGGAAACGACTACGAAAAAGAGGGAAACGCGGCGGTGTTCTGGTCAGACTCGAAAAAGGGCACATCGCGCACCACTTCCCAGTATTCTTCTTGCCAATGTCCAGTCTCTCGACAACAAGGTTGATGAAATCCGAGCAAGGGTGGCATTCCAGAGGGACATCAGAGACTGTAACGTTCTTTGCTTTACGGAAACATGGCTTACTGGGAAGACGCTATCCAGGGCGGTACAGCCAACGGGTTTCTCCACGCATCGCGCGGACAGAAACAAACATCTCTCTGGTAAGAAGAGTGGCGGGGGCGTATGCCTCATGACTAACGGGACATGGTGTGATGAAGGAAACATACAGGAACTCAAATCCTTCTGTTCACCTGATTTAGAATTCCTCACAATCAAATGTAGACCGCATTATCTTCCAAGAGAATTCTCTTCGATTATAATCACAGCCGTATATATCCCCCCAAGCAGACACATCGATGGCTCTGAACGAACTTTATTTAACTCTTTGCAAACTGGAAACCATTTATCCGGAGGCTGCATTCATTGTAGCTGGGGATTTTAACAAAGCCAATCTGAAAACAAGACTCCCTAAATTTTATCAGCATATCGATTGCGCAACCAGGGGTGGTAAAACCTTGGATCATTGTTACTCTAACTTCCGCGACGCATATAAGGCCCTGCCCCGCCCCCTTTCGGAAAAGCTGACCACGACTCCATTTTGCTGATCCCTGCCTACAGGCAGAAATTAAAACAAGAGGCTCCCACGCTGAGGTCTGTCCAACGCTGGTCAGACCAAGCTGACTCTACACTCCAAGACTGCTTCCATCACGTGGACTGGGACATGTTTCGTATTGCGTCAGATGGGAATATTGACGAATACGCTGATTCGGTGTGCGAGTTCATTAGAACGTGCGTCGAAGATGTCGTTCCCATAGCAACGATAAAAACATTCCCTAACCAGAAACCGTGGATTGATGGCAGCATTCGCGTGAAACTGAAAGCGCGTACCACTGCTTTTAATCAGGGCAAGGTGTCTGGCAACATGACTGAATACAAACAGTGCAGCTATTCCCCTCCGCAAGGCTATTAAACAAGCTAAGCGTCAGTACAGAGACAAAGTGGAATCTCAATTCAACGGCTCAGACACAAGAGGCATGTGGCAGGGTCTACAGTCAATCACGGACTACAAGATGAAATCCAGCCCAGTCACGGACCAGGATGTCTTGCTCCCAGGCAGACTAAATAACTTTTTGCCCGCTTTGAGGACAATACAGTGCCACTGACACGGCCTGCAACGGAAACATGCGGTCTCTCCTTCACTGCAGCCGAGGTGAGTAAGACATTTAAACGTGTTAACCCTCGCAAGGCTGCAGGCCCAGACGGCATCCCCAGCCGCGCCCTCAGAGCATGCGCAGACCAGCTGGCCGGTGTGTTTACGGACATATTCAATCAATCCCTATACCAGTCTGCTGTTCCCACATGCTTCAAGAGGGCCACCATTGTTCCTGTTCCCAAGAAAGCTAAGGTAACTGAGCTAAACGACTACCGCCCGTAGCACTCACTTCCGTCATCATGAAGTGCTTTGAGAGACTAGTCAAGGACCATATCACCTCCACCCTACCTGACACCCTAGACCCACTCCAATTTGCTTACCGCCCAAATAGGTCCACAGACGATGCAATCTCAACCACACTGCACACTGCCCTAACCCACCTGGACAAGAGGAATACCTATGTGAGAATGCTGTTCATCGACTACAGCTCGGCATTCAACACCATAGTACCCTCCAAGCTCGTCATCAAGCTCGAGACCCTGGGTCTCGACCCCGCCCTGTGCAACTGGGTACTGGACTTCCTGACGGGCCGCCCCCAGGTGGTGAGGGTAGGCAACAACATCTCCTCCCCGCTGATCCTCAACACGGGGCCCCACAAGGGTGCGTTCTGAGCCCTCTCCTGTACTCCCTGTTCACCCACGACTGCGTGGCCACGCACGCTCCAACTCAATCATCAAGTTTGCGGACGACACAACAGTGGTAGGCTTGATTACCAACAACGACGAGACGGCCTACAGGGAGGAGGTGAGGGCCCTCGGAGTGTGGTGTCAGGAAAATAACCTCACACTCAACGTCAACAAAACTAAGGAGATGATTGTGGACTTCAGGAAACAGCAGAGGGAACACCCCCTATCCACATCGATGGAACAGTAGTGGAGAGGGTAGCTAGTTTTAAGTTCCTCGGCATACACATCACAGACAAACTGAATTGGTCCACTCACACTGACAGCGTCGTGAAGAAGGCGCAGCAGCGCCTATTCAACCTCAGGAGGCTGAAGAAATTCGGCTTGTCACCAAAAGCACTCACAAACTTCTACAGATGCACAATCGAGAGCATCCTGGCGGGCTGTATCACCGCCTGGTACGGCAACTGCTCCGCCCTCAACCGTAAGGCTCTCCAGAGGGTAGTGAGGACTGCACAACGCATCACCGGGGGCAAACTACCTGCCCTCCAGGACACCTACACCACCCGTTGTTACAGGAAGGCCATAAAGATCATCAAGGACATCAACCACCCGAACCACTGCCTGTTCACCCCGCTATCATCCAGAAGGCGAGGTCAGTACAGGTGCATCAAAGCTGGGACCGAGAGACTGAAAAACAGCTTCTATCTCAAGGCCATCAGACTGTTAAACAGCCACCACTAACAGTGTGAGTGGCTGCTGCCAACACACTGTCATTGACACTGACCCAACTCCAGCCATTTTAATAATGGGAATTGATGGGAATTATGTAAATATATCACTAGCCACTTTAAACAATGCTACCTTATATAATGTTACTTACCCTACATTATTCATCTCATATGCATATGTATATACTGTACTCTACATCATCGACTGCATCCTTATGTAACACATGTATCACTAGCCACTTTAACTATGCCACTTTGTTTACTTTGTCTACACACTCATCTCATATGTATATACTGTACTCGATACCATCTACTGTATGCTGCTCTGTACCATCACTCATTCATATATCCTTATGTACATATTCCTTATCCCCTTACACTGTGTATAAGACAGTAGTTTTGGAATTGTTAGTTAGATTACTTGTTGGTTATCACTGCATTGTCGGAACTAGAAGCACAAGCATTTCGCTACACTCGCATTTAACATCTGCTAACCATGTGTATGTGACAAATAAAATTTGATTTGATTTGATTTTGATTTGGTCATCAGAAGGGGGAAAGGAGAAGATTAATTGTGTGTCGTCTGCATAGCAATGATAGGAGAGACCATGTGAGGTTATGACAGAGCCAAGTGACTTGGTGTATAGCGAGAATAGGAGAGGGCCTAGAACCGAGCCCTGGGGGACACCAGTGGTGAGAGCGCGTGGTGAGGAGACAGATTCTCGCCACGCCACCTGATAGGAGCGACCTGTCAGGTAGGACGCAATCCAAGCGTGGGCCGCGCCGGAGATGCCCAACTCGGAGAGGGTGGAGAGGAGGATCTGATGGTTCACAGTATCGAAGGCAGCCGATAGGTCTAGAAGGATGAGAGCAGAGGAGAGAGAGTTAGCTTTAGCAGTGCGGAGCGCCTCCGTGATACAGAGAAGAGCAGTCTCAGTTGAATGACTAGTCTTGAAACCTGACTGATTTGGATCAAGAAGGTCATTCTGAGAGAGATAGCGGGAGAGCTGGCCAAGGACGGCATGTTCAAGAGTTTTGGAGAGAAAAGAAAGAAGGGATACTGGTCTGTAATTGATGACATCGGAGGGATCGAGTGTAGGTTTTTTCAGAAGGGGTGCAACTCTCGCTCTCTTGAAGACGGAAGGGACGTAGCCAGCGGTCAGGGATGAGTTGATGAGCGAGGTGAGGTAAGGGAGAAGGTCTCCGGAAATGGTCTGGAGAAGAGAGGAGGGGATAGGGTCGAGCGGGCAGGTTGTTGGGCGGCCAGCCGTCACAAGACGCGAGATTTCATCTGGAGAGAGAGGGGAGAAAGAGGTCAGAGCACAGGGTAGGGCAGTGTGAGCAGAACCAGCGGTGTCGTTTGACTTAGCAAACGAGGATCGGATGTCGTCGACCTTCTTTTCAAAATGGTTGACGAAGTCATCTGCAGAGAGGGAGGAGGGGGGGGGGGGGGAGGAGGATTCAGGAGGGAGGAGAAGGTGGCAAAGAGCTTCCTAGGGTTAGAGGCAGATGCTTGGAATTTAGAGTGGTAGAAAGTGGCTTTAGCAGCAGAGACAGAGGAGGAAAATGTAGAGAGGAGGGAGCGAAAGGATGCCAGGTCCGCAGGGAGGCGAGTTTTCCTTCATTTCCGCTCGGCTGCCCGGAGCCTTGTTCTGTGAGCTCGCAATGAGTTGTCGAGCCACGGAGCGGGAGGGAGGACCGAGCCGGCCTGGAGGATAGGGGACATAGAGAGTCAAAGGATGCAGAAAGGCAGGAGAGGAGGGTTGAGGAGGCAGAATCAGGAGATAGGTTGGAGAAGGTTTGAGCAGAGGGAAGAGATGATAGGATGGAAGAGGAGAGAGTAGCGGGGGAGAGAGAGCGAAGGTTGGGACGGCGCGATACCATCCGAGTAGGGGCAGTGTGGGAAGTGTTGGATGAGAGCGAGAGGGAAAAGGATACAAGGTAGTGGTCGGAGACTTGGAGGGGAGTTGCAATGAGGTTAGTGGAAGAACAGCACCTAGTAAAGATGAGGTCGAGCGTATTGCCTGCCTTGTGAGTAGGGGGAAGGTGAGAGGGTGAGTCCAAAAGAGGAGAGGAGTGGAAAGAAGGAGGCAGAGAGGAATGAGTCAAAGGTAGACGTGGGGAGGTTAAAGTCGCCCAGAACTGTGAGAGGTGAGCCGTCCTCAGGAAAGGAGCTTATCAAGGCATCAAGCTCATTGATGAACTCTCCGAGGGGACCTGGAGGGCGATAAATGATAAGGATGTTAAGCTTGAAAGGGCTGGTAACTGTGACAGCATGAAATTCAAAGGAGGCGATAGACAGATGGGTAAGGGGAGAAAGAGAGAATGACCACTTGGGAGAGATGAGGATCCCGGTGCCACCACCCCGCTGACCAGAAGCTCTCGGGGTGTGCGAGAACACTTGGGCGGACGAAGAGAGAGCAGTAGGAGTAGCAGTGTTATCTGTGGTGATCCATGTTTCCGTCAGTGCCAAGAAGTCGAGGGACTGGAGGGAGGCATAGGCTGAGATGAACTCTGCCTTGTTGGCCGCAGATCGGCAGTTCCAGAGGCTACCGGAGACCTGGAACTCCACGTGGGTCGGGCGCGCTGGGACCACCAGATTAGGTGGCCGCGGCCACGCGGTGTGGAGCGTTTGTATGGTCTGTGCAGAGAGGAGAGAACAGGGATAGACAGACACATAGTTGACAGGCTACAGAAGAGGCTACGCTAATGCAAGGAGATTGGAATGACAAGTGGACTACACGTCTCGAATGTTCAGAAAGTTAAGCTTACGTAGCAAGAATCTTATTGACTAAAATGATTAAAATGATACAGCACTGCTGAAGTAGGCTAGCTGGCAGTGGCTGCGTTGTTGACTTTGTAGGCTAGCTGGCAGTGGCTGCGTTGTTGACACTACACTAATCAAGTCGTTCCGTTGAGTGTAATAGTTTCTACAGTGCTGCTATTCGGGGGCTAGCTGGCTAGCTAGCAGTGTTGATTACGTTACGTTGCGTTAAAAGAACGACAATAGCTGGCTAGCTAACCTAGAAAATCGCTCTAGACTACACAATTATCTTTGATACACAGACGGCTATGTAGCTAGCTATGTAGCTAGCTACGATCAAACAAATCAAACCGTTGTGCTGTAATGAAATGAAATGAAAATGTGATACTACCTGTGGAGCGAAGCGGAATGCGACCGGGTTGTTGAGTGCGGAAGTTCTATTCAGTAGACGTTGGCTAGCTGTTGGCTAGCTAGCAGTGTCTCCTACGTTAAGGACGACAAATAGCTGGCTAGCTAACCTCGGTAAATTAAGATAATCACTCTAAGACTACACGCTCTAAACTACACAATTATCTTGGATACGAAGACAGCAAAGACAACTATGTAGCTAGCTAACACTACACTAATCAAGTCGTTCAGTTGAGTGTAATAGTTTCTACAGTGCTGCTATTCGGTAGACGGTGGACGTTTGCTAGCTGGGTAGCTGCTGGGCAGATAGCAGTGTAGACTACGTTAGGACGACGAAATACGAAGTTGCAATAGAAGTGCTGACTGTTTCACTTTGTTGTCCTCTTTCTTTTCCTTTTCTTCTGTCCTTCTTTTGTCCTTATTTTGTCTTCCTTTCTTCTGTTAACTAGATATTTTTTGTTGTTATTCTTTGTAAGCTAGCTAGCTTCTTCCAGGAGAGTCCCGAGCAACTGCTTAGCAACAAGTAAACAATTCTGCTAGCAATTCAGCTAGCTAAGATAACTGTAATTTTATGAATAAATACTTTTTCAAAAGCCTGTCTTTTTTGGTTTGTTCCTTGTTTTGTCCTCTATTGAGTCTTGCAGTTTTCTCTTGATTTTTTCGATGTACTTCACTCTAAAAAACCATTTAAATCTCAATATATACAGGAGCTCATTATTCAGCAGCTGCTCAATTTAGAACTCCGGAACACAGCGTTGAACCCTGTACTGAATACTCTGTGATGGGTGCAGATTTTACTGTCCTTGATTCATCGGAAAAACACAAAACATATTTTCTGGCTTGAACTGGGCTACCCTACCATGTTACAACTTGAAAATCAGCATATTTCCAACACGATTGATGTGATGAGGGAGAAAGTTATCTTGAATATTTTCAGTTCTTTCGGGGCAGCAAGGGGGAGAGATCCAAAGAGGAGGGGTGTTAGTCTTCAGTGGGTCATATGATTGAGTGTAGTCTGGCCCAGGAGTGGGAAGGTGAACGGAAAGGCTCTGGAGCAACGAACCGCCCTTGCTGTCTCTGCCTGGCCGGTTCCCCTCTTTCCACTGGGATTCTCTTCCTCTAACCCTATTACAGGGGCTGAGTCACTGGCTTACTGGGGCTCTCTCATGCCGTCCCTGCAGGGGGTGCGTCACCTGAGTGGGTTGATTCACTGTTGTGGTCATCCTGTCTGGGTTGCCCCCCTTGGGTTGTGCCGTGGCGGAGATCTTTGTGGGCTATACTCAGCCTTGTCTCAGGATGGTAAGTTGGTGGTTGAAGATACCCCTCTAGTGGTGTGGGGGCTGTGCTTTGGCACAAAAAAAAAAGTTATATCCTTCCTGTTTGGCCCTGTCCGGGGTGGTCCTCGGATGGGGCCACAGTGTCTCCTAACCCCACCTGTCTCAGCCTCCAGTATTTATGCTGCAGTAGTTTGTGTCGGGGGGCTAGGGTCAGTTTGTTATATCTGGAGTACTTCCCCTGTCCTATTCGGTGTCCTGTGTGAATCTAAGTGTGCGTTCTCTAATTCTCTCCTTCTTTCTTTCTCTCTCTCGGAGGACCTGAGCCCTCGGACCATGCCCCAGGACTACCTGACATGATGACTCCTTGCTGTCCCCAGTCCACCTGGCCATGCTGCTGCTCCAGTTTCAACTGACCTGAGCCCTAGGACCATGCCCCAGGACTACCTGACATGATGACTCCTTGCTGTCCCCAGTCCACCTGGCCATGCTGCTGCTCCAGTTTCAACTGTTCTGCCTTACTATTATTCGACCATGATGGTCATTTATGAACATTTATTATTATTATTATTATTATTTGAACATCTTGGCCATGTTCTGTTATAATCTCCACCCGGCACAGCCAGAAGAGGACTGGCCACCCCACATATGCTCTCTCTAATTCTCTCTTTCTTTCTCTCTCTCGGAGGACCTGAGCCCTAGGACCGTGCCCCAGGACTACCTGATATGATGACTCCTTGCTGTCCCCAGTCCACCTGGCCATGCTGCTGCTCCAGTTTCAACTGACCTGAGCCCTAGGACCATGCCCCAGGACTACCTGACATGATGACTCCTTGCTGTCCCCAGTCCACCTGGCCATGCTGCTGCTCCAGTTTCAACTGTTCTGCCTTATTATTATTCGACCATGCTGGTCATTTATGAACATTTGAACATCTTGGCCATGTTCTGTTATAATCTCCACCCGGCACAGCCAGAAGAGGACTGGCCACCCCACATAGCCTGGTTCCTCTCTAGGTTTCTTCCTAGGTTTTGGCCTTTCTAGGGAGTTTTTCCTAGCCACCGTGCTTCTACACCTGCATTGCTTGCTGTTGGGGGTTTTAGGCTGGGTTTCTGTACAGCACTTTGAGATATCAGCTGATGTACGAAGGGCTATATAAACAACATTTGATTTGATTTGTTAGTAGTAGATCTGTACCAGTACAGAGGGATAAACCAACAAGTGATATATGTTTCAGTAAGATTGGACATTTTGGGCATTTATAGTAATGGTTATCAACTGTACTGCAGGGATGGAACGTAAAAGTTGCAGGAAGTAGAGGTTGTGGTGGCAGCTGCAGAGAGGTATTTGGGTGTGCGAGACTTGACATCAGAAGAGTTGCATCTCGTATCTGTATTTCTTTTAACTGCACTGTCGGTTAGGAGCTCGTAAGTAAGCATTTCACTGAAAGGTCTACTGTTGTATTTGGCGCATGTGAGTAATAAAATTTGATTTGATTCATTTTGAGTTACAGTGTGTTTTAAGTGGTGGTGTCCCATCCTTTCATGCTGTTGGCCTGAAGTACGACTAAATAGATGTAAATTGGGGAGTATGGTTTTTATTATATATATTTGTGTGAGTGTAGTGTTAGATGATAGGGTATTTGTTGTATTTTTGGTTGGTGTGGTTGTTGATAAAACATGTTTAAAAAAGCAAAGTATAAGAGAGTTATACTCCAGTCTAGTAGGTGGCGGTAATGCAACATGTATTGGATGCCAACCATCCGTTAAATCTCATCAAAGAAGGTCTATTTCACTGACGCGGTCCGCTTGGAACAATAAATAGAGCGAACAAGGCTCCTTCCAGTTCACAACTCTGGGAAGACGCACGAAGAACTTCTTGCTTCAACAGTGATTGAACGGAACTCTTCTGCCCGCCTCCCGCGCAATATAACATTCCGGATTGATAACGTAATAATTACGAGAACTGTTTTAGTAAAATAATCTAAGAATCTCTATATTTGTACCGTTAATTTTGATATAAAAAGAAAATGGAGTCTCAGGTCCGCCAGAACTATCACCACGATTGCGAAGTTGCAATCAACCGGATGATCAACATGGAGATGTTTGCCTCTTATACTTACACTTCAATGGTAAGGGGACTGTAATTGGCTACCAAGAGGAGCAGTTTGTTGCTTTACCTAGTATTATTATGCCTGAGCCTAAATATTTTTTCTGTACGCCGAGGCAACAGCTTTGAGGTAGACGTATCATTCAAATAAAGCTCATAAATATATCCTTGGACAGAGCGTATCTCATTGACAGGTTAATTGGCAGGTTACCAAGTAGGCTTATGATTTTCCGGATCATATTGCTGTGTCAATCATGCTTAGATCCCTCGATAATATAAAGAGTTACATTTGACATGTGTTTCTAAACACACTTGTTTTTCAACCCAGGCTTTCTATTTCTCCCGTGACGATGTGGCTCTGCCTGGCTTCGCGCATTTCTTCAAGGAGAACAGCGACGAGGAGCGGGAGCACGCCGACAAGCAACTCTCCTTCCAGATCAAGAGAGGTGGACGCATTTTACTCCAGGACATCAAGGTGAGCGCTTGAGCGTCGAAAAACTCATACCTTGTATACTGCGCAACAAAAAGAACGTAAACATCTTCGTAGAGGGTTCTCTGGTTGAAATGGTTCTTGTCTCAGTAACAAAGGTTCTACTTGGAACCAAGTGGCTGATCTATAATTTATGGCAAGAAGTCTAAAGAACCCTTTATAGTCAATCTAGAGCCTTTTTTCTAATACTGTGAAGTTGTTTTGGATTAGTAGTCATTCATGTTAATACTGAGTTCATTGTAAGGCAGGCCCTGTGTGGCTGCCCTGGTATTAGAGCAAGGTGACCAGAGGAGATATAACGTCCTGACTGCTTAGGCCTGAAGACACTGCCTCCATTCCTTCATAACCACTGAATTGGTCACGTGCACTGACTACAACAGGTGTAGACTTTGAGGTGAAGTGTACTTACTAGCTCATTCCCAACAATGCAGAGTTAAAGATAAATATTTGCTAAATAAAAATGGGAATGATAACAAAGAATAACAAGGCTTTATACAAGTACTGAGACCATGTGCAGGGGTACCAGGTAGTTGAGATATAATACAGTAGGTAAGGGTTAAAAGTGACTTGGCAATCAGGATATGTGACTGGTGTCAATGTGTGTGTGTGTGTTGGGGGTTGTAGACTAGTGAGTGCAAAATAAGTGGTTAAACTCTTCTACTCAGACCCCTGTTTACCTCCAGAACAGACTGCATTTTTTGGGGACATTCTACAAGGTGTCTGAAACGTTCCACAGGGATGTTGGTCCATGCTGACACTCTGAAATCAGGCATTTGCTGCAGATATTACGGCGATATAGTCTTGCTGTGAACAGCCCGTTCCATCTCGTCCCAAAGATTCTCTATTGGACTGTGCAGTGAACTTAACTGGCTGTTCCAGGCTATGTTTTTCCACTCAATTGCCCGTTGGAGACACTTTAATTTTAACTTAATGTAATACATCAATACAATCACTTTAGCCTTATATAAATAATGAAACATGTTTAATTTGGTTTAAATAATGCAAAAAAAAGTTTAGGTGAATGTAAAAGTGCAATATGTGCCCTGTAAAAAAGCTAATGGTTAAGTTCCTTGCTCAGAACATGAGAACGTACGAAAGTTGGTGGTTCCTTTTCACTTGAGTCTTCAATATTTTAGGTTGTAGTTATTATGACTTTCTTTCAACCATTTGTATTTCATATACCTTTGACTATTGGATGTTTTTATAGGCACTTTAGTATTGCCAGTGTAACGGTAAAGCTTCCGTCCCTCTCTCGCTCGAACCAGGAACACATCGAAAACAGCCACCCTCGAAGCATCGTTACCCATCTCTCCACCAAAGCCGCGGCGGCCCTTGCAGAGGGCAAGGGGAACAACTACTTCAAGGTCTCAAAGCGAGTGTCACCGATTGAAACGCTATTAGCACGCACCCTGCTAACTAGCTAGCCATTTCACATCGGTTACACCAGCCTAATCTCGGGAGTTGCTAGGCTTGAAGTCACAAAACGCTCAATGCTTTAAGCACAGCAATGAGCTGCTGGCAAACGCACAAGTGCTGTTTGAATCAATGCTTACGAGCCAGCTGCTGCCTACCACCGCTCGGTCAGACTGCTCTATCAAATGTCAAATCATAGACTTCATTTTAACATAGTAACACAGAAATGAGCCTTGGGTCATTAATATGGTCAAATCCAGATACGAACATTTCGAAAACAAAACGTTTATTCTTTCAGTTAAATACGGAACCGTTCTGTATTTTACCTAACGGGTGGCATCCATAAGTCTAAATATTCCTGTTACATTGCACAACCTTCAATGTTGCTAACTAATGACATAATTATGACATAATGAGTCAGATGGCCCAAACTGTAGCATGTACCCTGACTCTGCGTGCAATCAACGCAAGAGAAGTGACACAATTTCCCTAGTTTAATATTGCCTGCTAACATGCATTTATTTTAACTAAATATGCATGTTTAATAACATACTTCTGTGTATTGATTTTAAGAAAGGCATTGTTTATGGTTAGGTTAATTTGTGCAACGATTGTGCTTTCTTCGCAAATGCTCTTTTGTTAATTAAATCGTCCCCCGTTTGGCAAAGTTGGCTGTCTTTGTTAGGAACAAATAGTCTTCACACAGTTCGCAAAGAGCCAGGTGGCCCAAACTGCTGCATGTGCCCTGACTCTGTTGCACAGAACAAAAGAGAAGTGACACAATTTCCCTAGTTAAATGAAATTCCTGTTAGCAGGCAATATTAACTAATATGCAGGTTTAAAAATATATACTTGTGTATTGATTTTAAGGTGCCGTTTATGGTTATGTACACATTGGTGCGTTTGCCAAATTGGTGATTTAACTTAGTAGGCTATGATTCAATGATGAATTAACTTATGGCTTAGATCCCGTTAACGGGATCGATATGACAACAGCCAGTGATTGTGCAGGTCGCCAAATTCAAAACAGATCTCATAATTAAAATTCCTCAAACATACAAGTGTTTTACACCATTTTAAAGAAACGTATTAATACCACCAGTGTCCGATTTCAAAAAATGCTTTACAGCGAAAGCACACCTAACGATTGTTAGGTCTGTACCTAGTCTCAAAGGAACACAATTCTTCCAGCCAAAGAGGAGTCGCAAAAAGCGGAAATCGAGAAATAAATCGCTAACATTTGATCTTCATCAGATGACACTCATAGGACTTCATGTTACACAATACATGTTTTGTTCATATTTATAGCCAACAATCTCAGTTTACATTGGCGCGTTAAGTAATGTTTTGCTTCCAAAACATCCTGTGATTTTTGCAGAGCCACAATTTACAGAAATGCTCATAATACATATTGAGAAAAGATACAACTGTTATGCATGGAACTTTAGATTAACTTCTCCTTAATGCAACCGCTGTGTCAGATTTCAAAAAAGCTTTACCGAAAAAGCACACCATGCGATCGGAATTCAGCGCTCCGAAACAAAACGAGCCATACAGATATCCGCCGTTTTGTGGAGTCAACAAAGTCAGAAATGGCATTATAAATATTCACTTACCTTTTCTCTTCATCTGAATGGAATCCCAGTTCCACAATAAATGTTTGATTTGTTCGATGATGTCCAAATACCTCCATTTTGTTTGCGTTTAGCCCAGTAATCCAAATTCATGAGGCACGACCAGGCAAAGTCATAAAGTTCCGTTACAGTCCGTAGAAACATGTCAAACGATCTATAGAATCAATCTTCAATAATGTTCCAACCGGAGAATTCCTTTGTCTTCAGAAATGCAATGGACTGCAAGCTAACTCTCGTGAACGCGTGACCAGCTCATGCCACTCTGGCAGACCTGACTCAATTCCGCTCCCATTCCCTCGTCCTTCACAGTAGAAGCATCAAACAAGGTTCTGAAGACTGTTGACATCTAGTGGAAGCCTTAAGAAGTGCATTATGACCCCGTAGACACTGTATTTGATAGGCTATGAGTTGAAAAACTACAAACCTCAGACTTCCTACTTCCTGGTTGGATTTTTTTCCTCAGCTTTTTGCCTGCCATAAGAGTCCTGTTAAACAGTTTTAGAAACTTCAGTATTTCCTATCCAAATCTACTAATATGCATATATTAGCAACTGAGCCTGAGTAGCAGGCAGTTTACTCCGGGAACCTTAATCATCCAAGCTACTCAATACTGCCCCCAGCCATAAGACGTTAAAAGGCACCACGTTGATTATATGCAACGCAGAACAAGCTAATCTAGTAATAACTACACATGGTTGATGACTAGTGATTTATTTTAAGATTGTTTTTTTTACAAGATCGGTTTAATGCTAGCTAGCACCTTACCGTGGCTCATTGCTGCACACGCATAACAGCTAGTCAGCCTGCCACGCAGTCTCCTTGTGGAGTGCAATGTACTCTGCCGTGATCGGTGTCAGAAAATGCCGATTACCGATTGCTATGACATCTTGAAACTCGGCCATTCCGATTAATCGGTCGACCTCTAGATAGGAGTGGAACCCGGTGTGGTCGTCTGCTGTAATAGCCCATCCGTGAGTAGGATCGCTGAGCTGGGGTTCTGGAAACATTTGGCGTTGCAAGCGCCATTCTCTATCGACTGAGCCACACCGGACCCATGATGTGCTTCATAAACTCCAGCTTATGTGGTTGTTCATAGTGACTGTTAAAATGACTAAATCTTGATCTTTCTGCATTGGTTCCAGTTTGTCAGATATACTGATTGAACTGACTTTGAATTATGTATAGAAACATCTGCTAGTAGTCCCTAACCCTTCTGTGTTCACTGTCCTGTGTAGAAGCCAGAACGTGATGAGTGGGGCAATGGGCTGGAGGCCATGCAGTGTGCTCTGCAGCTGGAGAAGAATGTGAACCAGGCCCTGCTGGACCTGCACAAGATTGCTTCTGACAAGGTTGACCCCCATGTAAGTAATATCATTACATAGAATACAGGAGCTGATCAGGTTGTTGTACCTCTGCTAACTAATTACACATGATTGTGTGACCTGCCTCTTTAGACGCATGAATGCCACTTTACACACACGATGCAGCTCGTGCAGGAGTTAGACAGCTGTAAACACCTCATTATCTGCACTTATGCCATTACCACCAGGCTCTTGTGTGTTACTGTATCTACAATAGTCTGTAGTCATTCTCTTTTCTGACCTGTTTTCCCTCTTTAGCTGTGTCACTTCCTGGAGACCCATTACCTGAATGAGCAGGTGGAGGCCATTAAGAAGCTGGGAGACTACATCACAAACCTCACCAAGATGGATGCTGTCAACAACAAGATGGCAGAGTACCTGTTTGACAAGCACACCCTGGGAGGCCAGAGCTAAACCGCTTCCATCCCCAGGCTACGGCCTCCAGCCTCAGACCAGGACTCCTGGCTTCTCTGATAGATCCTACTGGCTTTACATTTATAGGGAGGGAGAGTGTTAAACTGGTGCAGTGCAACACTGCTGTGACATTGATGTTTTTGTTGACAACACTACTGTATTTTGGAGGCAAGGCATCTTGTAAAACAATAAAAAAATATCACTAAAGTTTTTTTCTAAGTGTTGACCTGTAGTAATGATTCAGTCTATTCAGGTTCTTTGCTCGGTCTTACTGAGCATCTTCATACCAGTGATAAATACTGACAATTGTAGACCAACTAGTGGCTGAGGGTCATAACAATAGGATAAGTTCAACATGAGGTTTTATAAAGGATGTTACCTCTCACCACAGGGCACTATTACAAGAAATGTGACAGATGCCATGTCAATTAAGGGCCCAACTGTCAACTCTACCCATAAAAGTGAAATGGGTAACTACAGTCAATGAAGACCTTAACTCTGCATCTCAAAAGGTTATTAGACAGCCTCGAGGGAAATCTGTATGCCGCGTGGGGCTGCAGCGTAGCCTAGTGGTTAGAGTGTTGGACTAGTAACTGAAAGGTTGGAAGATCGAATCCCTGAGCTGACAAGCTACAAATTGGTCTTCTGCCCCTGAACAAGGTAGTTAACCCTCTGTTCCTAGGCCATCATTGAAAACAAGAATTTGTTCTTAACTGACTTCCCTAGTTAAAGGTAAAATACACATTTCTCTAGTGATGGGAAGTTAAGCTCTTACTGACATAAAATGCATCTTGACTCTTGTTTCAGTTGCTAATAGTTCTCCTACCAACAAACTAACTGAATAATCACAATAGAAATCCTAATGCCTCTCGTTCACCATAAAGGGCTTATTGGAGCGGTCATATGGTTGCAAAGCTACTGGTAATTTACCAATTAAGTGTTCTGTAATTAACAGGCAGTCTAACTTTGGTCATTTATACTTTAACTGAAAATATTTCTATTTTTCATGTGTCCATATAGTACATGGGTTTCTAGTGGATAGACCAGGTGGTTGAAGGGGAAAATAGCCTAATTAAATGTGTTTGATCAACAATGGCATTTTCAATCATTCTCCCACTCATCCATTTGTCTTTACACAACTGCCACCAACCTTTACAACCATGAAATACTGACATGGTAAAATTGAGTACATTTTTTTAAAGGTAATGGTTTTCACTAAGTTGATGGTTTACATTTAGGGTAATGTTTATGTAAAAGTACATTTTATGTGAAAGCTCCATGGAGGGCCTGAGATTTGTGAGAATCTGAAGTACCTGAAAAGGCCACTAGAAGGCACCTGGCTAAACGACATGTTCCTTGACATTTACAAACATTTGTGTTATGGATCCCAATTACCTGCTGTCAAGGCAGCAGCTACTCTTCCTGGGGTCCAGCGAAATAAAGGCAGTTCTATACATTACAAACCAGATGTCGCCACGCGTGTTTGCCCTCAGGCCACGACTCTACCACATATCGACAACACAAAATAAATATGCGTGTCTATAGTGTATATGTGTCTCTTCACACTCTCCGCTGTCCAGCAAGTTGTATCTAACTATTTTTAAATCTAATTTACTGTTTGCATGACTTGATGTGGAATAGTAGCCATGTCATGTCTCTCTGTAGTACTGTGCACCTCCCATAGACTGTGATGAGACCTGGAGACATGTCTTGTGGGGTATGCATTGGTGTCTGAGTTGTGTGCTAGTAGTTTAAACTGACAGCTCGGTGCATTCAATATGTCAATAATTCTCACAAATACAAGTAGTGATGAAGAAAATCTCTACTTTGAGCCATGAGAGATTGACATGTATAATGTTAGCTCTCTGTGTACATTTAAGGGTGAGTCGTGCTGCCCAGTTCTTGGCCAATTGTAATTTTCCTAAGTCCCTCTTTGTGGCACCTGACCAAACGACTGGACAGTAGTCCAGGTGTGACAATACTAGGGCCTGTAGGACCTACCTTGTTGATCGTTGTTAAGAAGGCAGAGCAGTGCTTTATTATGGACAGACCTCTCCCCATCTTAGTTATTGTTGTATCAATATGTTTTGACCATGACAGTTTACAATACAGGGTAAGTCCAATAAGTTTAGACTCAACTTGTTACATTTCCACATTATTCATTACAAGATTTAGTTGAGGTTTAGTGTTTTAATTTTAGGTCCCAAATACAATGCCTTTAGTTTTTGAAATTCATGTATTTAGGACTAACTTATTTCTTGCCACCCATTCTGAAACTGACTGCAGCTCTTAAGGTTTGCAGTGATTACACCTGCTGTGGTAGCTGATGTGTATAGTGTTGAGTCATCAGCATACATAGACACACAGGCTTCACTCAGCGCCAGTGGCAAGTCATTAGTAAAGATAGAAACAATAAGGGGCCTAGAAAGCTGCTCTGGGGAATGCCTGACTCTACCTAGATTATGTTGGAGAGGATTCCATTAAAGAACACCCTCTGTGTTCTGTTAGACAGGTAACTCTAAATCGACAATATAGCAGGGGATGTAAAGCCATTATATTTCCAGCAGCAGATTATGATCAATAACATCAAAAGCTGCAAAAAAGTGTTTCAAACATTATTTTTTATGTTTCTGAGTTAAATAATTATAATTATATTTTGTTGAGCTTTATTTAACTAGGCAAGTCAGTTAAGAACAACTTATTATTTACAATGACAGCCTACCCTGGACAACACTGGGTCAATGGGTCAATTGTCCACCCCCCCCCCATGGGCTATAATCCAGCCTGGATTTGAAACAGGGACTGGTTCAAGAGTGGTACCTCTTGCACTGAGATGCAGTGCCTTAGACCACTGCACCACTCGGGAGCCAATTGAATAGGGATCTTCCGGGTTAGGGGAGAGTTTGGCCGTGTAGGCCGTCATTGTAAAATAAGAATTTGTTATTTTTTTATTTAACTTTATTTAACTACGCAAGTCAGTTAAGAGCACATTCTTATTTACAATCAAATCAAATCAAATCCAATTTTATTTGTCACATACACATGGTTAGCAGATGTTAATGCGAGTGTAGCGAAATGCTTGTGCTTCTAGTTCCGACAATGCAGTGATAACCAACAAGTAATCTAACTAACAATTCCAAAACTACTGTCTTATACACAGTGTAAGGGGATAAAGAATATGTACATAAGGATATATGAATGGGTGATGGTACAGAGCAGCATACAGTAGATGGTATCGAGTACAGTATATACATATGAGATGAGTATGTAGACAAAGTAAACAAAGTGGCATAGTTAAAGTGGCTAGTGATACATGTATTACATAAGGATGCAGTCGATGATGTAGAGTACAGTACATACGTATGCATATGAGATGAATAATGTAGGGTAAGTAACATTATATAAGGTAGCATTGTTTAAAGTGGCTAGTGATATACTTACATCATTTCCCATCAATTCCCATTATTAAAGTGGCTGGAGTTGGGTCAGTGTCAATGACAGTGTGTTGGCAGCAGCCACTCAATGTTAGTGGTGGCTGTTTAACAGTCTGATGGCCTTGAGATAGAAGCTGTTTTTCAGTCTCTCGGTCCCAGCTTTGCTGCACCTGTACTGACCTCACCTTCTGGATGATAGCGGGGTGAACAGGCAGTGGTTCGGTGGTTGATGTCCTTGATGATCTTTATGGCCTTCCTGTAACATCGGTGGTGTAGGTGTCGACCTCATCTTTACTAGATGCTGTTCTTCCACTAACCTCATTGCAACTCCCTCCAAGTCTCCGACCACTACCTTGTATCCTTTTCCCTCTCGCTCTCATCCAACACTTCCCACACTGCCCCTACTCGGGATGGTATCGCGCCGTCCCAACCTTCGCTCTCTCTCCCCCGCTACTCTCTCCTCTTCCATCCTATCATCTCTTCCCTCTGCTCAAACCTTCTCCAACCTATCTCCTGATTCTGCCTCCTCAACCCTCCTCTCCTCCCTTTCTGCATCCTTTGACTCTCTATGTCCCCTATCTTCCAGGCCGGCTCGGTCCTCCCCTCCCGCTCCGTGGCTCGACGACTCATTGCGAGCTCACAGAACAGGGCTCCGGGCAGCCGAGCGGAAATGGAGGAAAACTCGCCTCCTGCGGACCTGGCATCCTTTCGCTCCCTCCTCTCTACATTTTCCTCCTCTGTCTCTGCTGCTAAAGCCACTTTCTACCACTCTAAATTCCAAGCATCTGCCTCTAACCCTAGGAAGCTCTTTGCCACCTTCTCCTCCCTCCTGAATCCTCCTCCCCCTCCCCCCTCCTCCTCTCTGCAGATGACTTCGTCAACCATTTTGAAAAAGAAGGTCGACGACATCCGATCCTCGTTTGCTAAGTCAAACGACACCGCTGGTTCTGCTCACACTGCCCTACCCGGTGCTCTGACCTCTTTCTCCCCTCTCTCTCCAGATGAAATCTTGCTGCCTTGTGACGGCCGGCCGCCCAACAACCTGCCCGCTTCGACCCTATCCCCTCCTCTCTTCTCCAGACCATTTCCGGAGACCTTCTCCCTTACCTCACCTCGCTCATCAACTCATCCCTGACCGCTGGCTACGTCCCTTCCGTCTTCAAAAGAGCGAGAGTTGCACCCCTTCTGAAAAACCTACACTCGATCCCTCCGATGTCAACAACTACAGACCAGTATCCCTTCTTTCTTTCTCTCCAAAACTCTTGAACGTGCCGTCCTTGGCCAGCTCTCCCGCTATCTCTCTCAGAATGACCTTCTTGATCCAAATCAGTCAGGTTTCAAGACTAGTCATTCAACTGAGACTGCTCTTCTCTGTATCACGGAGGCGCTCCGCACCGCTAAAGCTAACTCTCTCTCCTCTGCTCATCCTTCTAGACCTATCGGCTGCCTTCGATACTGTGAACCATCAGATCCTCCTCTCCACCTCTCCGAGTTGGGCATCTCTGGCGCGGCCCACGCTTGGATTGCGTCCTACCTGACAGGTCGCTCCTACCAGGTGGCGTGGCGAGAATCTGTCTCCTCACCACGCGCTCTCACCACTGGTGTCCCCAGGGCTCTGTTCTAGGCCCTCTCCTATTCTCGCTATACACCAAGTCACTTGGCTCTGTCATAACCTCACATGGTCTCTCCTATCATTGCTATGCAGACGACACACAATTAATCTTCTCCTTTCCTCCTTCTGATGACCAGGTGGTGAATCGCATCTCTGCATGTCTGGCAGACATATCAGTGTGATGACGGATCACCACCTCAAGCTGAACCGGCAAGACGGAGCTGCTCTTCCTCCCGGGGAAGGACTGCTCGTTCCATGATCTCGCCATCACGGTTGACAACTCCATTGTGTCCTCCTCCCAGAGCGCTAAGAACCTTGGCGTGATCCTGGACAACACCCTGTCGTTCTCCGCTAACATCAAGGCGGTGGCCCGTTCCTGTAGGTTCATGCTCTACAACATCCACAGAGTACGACCCTGCCTCAAAAAAGGAAGCGGCGCAGGTCCTAATCCAGGCACTTGTCATCTCCCGTCTGGATTACTGCAACTCGCTGTTGGCTGGGCTCCCTGCCTGTGCCATTAAACCCCTACAACTCATCCAGAACGCCGCAGCCCGTCTGGTGTTCAACCTTCCCAAGTTCTCTCACATCACCCCGCTCCTCCGCTCTCTCCACTGGCTTCCAGTTGAAGCTCGCATCCGCTACAAGACCATGGTGCTTGCCTACGGAGCTGTGAGGGGAACGGCACCTCAGTACCTCCAGGCTCTGATCAGGCCCTACACCCAAACAAGGGCACTGCGTTCATCCACCTCTGGCCTGCTCGCCTCCCTACCACTGAGGAAGTACAGTTCCCGCTCAGCCCAGTCAAAACTGTTCGCTGCTCTGGCTCCCCAATGGTGGAACACACTCCCTCACGACGCCAGGACAGCGGAGTCAATCACCACCTTCCGGAGACACCTGAAACCCCACCTCTTTCAGGAATACCTAGGATAGGATAAAGTAATCCTTCTCACCCCCCCCCCCTTAAAAGATTTAGATGCACTATTGTAAAGTGGCTGTTCCACTGGATGTCATAAGGTGAATGCACCAATTTGTAAGTCGCTCTGGATAAGAGCGTCTGCTAAATGACTTAAATGTAATGTAATGTAATGTGTCCTGGAGGGCAGGTAGTTTGCCCCCGGTGATGCATTGTGCAGACCTCACTACCCTCTGGAGAGCCTTACGGTTGAGGGGCGGGCAGTTGCCGTACCAGGCGGTGATACAGCCCGCCAGGATGCTCTCGATTGTGCATCTGTAGAAGTTTGTGAGTGCTTTTGGTGACAGACGAATTTCTTCAGCCTCCTGAGGTTGAACAGGCGCTGCTGCGCCTTCTTCACGACGCTGTCAGTGTGAGTGGACCAGTTCAGTTTGTCTGTGATGTGTATGCCGAGGAACTTAAAACTTGCTACCCTCTCCACTACTGTTCCATCGATGTGGATAGGGGGTGTTCCTCTGCTGTTTCTGAAGTCCACAATCATCTCCTTAGTTTTGTTGACGTTGAGTGTGAGGTTATTTTCCTGACGCCACACTCCGAGGGCCCTCACCTCCTTCCTCCCTGTAGGCCGTCTCGTCGTTGTTGGTAATCAAGCCTACCACTGTTGTGTCGTCCGCAAACTTGATGATTGAGTTGGAGGCGTGCGTGGCCACGCAGTCGTGGGTGAACAGGGAGTACAGGAGAGGGCTCAGAACGCACCCTTGTGGGGCCCCCGTGTTGAGGATCAGCGGGGAGGAGATGTTGTTTGCCTACCCTCACCACCTGGGGGCGGCCCGTCAGGAAGTCCAGTACCCAGTTGCACAGGCGGGGTCGAGACCCAGGGTCTCGAGCTTGATGACGGAGCTTGGAGGGTACTATGGTGTTGAATGCCGAGCTGTAGTCGATGAACAGCATTCTCACATAGGTATTCCTCTTGTCCAGGTGGGTTAGGGCAGTGTGCAGTGTGGTTGAGATTGCATCGTCTGTGGACCTATTTGGGCGGTAAGCAAATTGGAGTGGGTCTAGGGTGTCAGGGTAGGGTGGAGGTGATATGGTCCTTGACTAGTCTCTCAAAGCACTTCATGATGACGGAAGTGAGTGCTCGGGCGTAGTCGTTTAGCTCAGTTACCTTAGCTTTCTTGGGAACAGGAACAATGGTGGCCCTCTTCACGGCCTACCGTGGCCAAACCCTAACCCGGACGGCGCTAGCCAATTGTGCCACCCTGTGGGACTCACAATCACGGCCGGTTGTGATACAGCCTGGAATCGAACCAGGGTTTGTAGTGACGCTCTAGCACTGAGAGTTATGGAATGGTTAACCATTAACAGTATTACTTACTGTTTATAACTTTTGCGGCTGGTCACATGATGGACCCGGTTGTGACAACTTAACACATGTTCTCTGGGTTGAACATTACAGAAAAGATTTAAGTAAAAGATTTGCATGTAAAATAAAAATATACTTTGTAAAATACTATTTTAATGCTCTGTTTACCTTCTGCTAAAACAAGGTCACTTAGAACAACCTGGACTCAGGGGTAGACGTAACATAGTAAATGTAAATCTGGGATACTCTAATTAGCATGATATGTTTTGATTGGTATGTATTCATTTGCTGAAGTCCATTATCCATTTCTTATGTTATGTTACAAACTGCATTTTGTACAATGTGTTAAGAATTTTAAAACATATGATATGTTATGAAATCCAATTTGTTGTGGCTAACGTTAGGTTGGTTTATCAACTCCAACCACTTGTTTCTTAACCACACAACCATTTTAAAGTTGACAGGAGAGGAGTATGTCACTGCATGAAGATGGTATGTCCTACTGAGATTTGAACTCCGAATGCAGGATTCCAGAGTCCTGAGCCATCAAACCCAACACAGAGTATTTTCTGAAGTGTTCAGATTTTCCTGTCATTTGTTCCCTGGCTCAACAGTTGGAGATGAGATGATTGGTAGGCCATGTGAATAATTCAGCACAAAATCAAGGAAGGTTCTACTGATATTTGAACTCAGATCACTGGATTCAAAGAGCAGCGTGCTAACAATCACACCATAGAATCATATGCTAAATCCAATTTGGAATTGTCCAGAGATTGCAGGAATCAGATTCCTGAGTGATAACCTTTA